>NC_064635.1:162355641-162655641 GCF_023864275.1 Schistocerca cancellata | reverse complement strand
AAAGGTTTAGTTGTAAATAAAGCAGCAGGCAGAATTCAGTTCACTGGTACAAAGCTGGGAAATTGCAATCTGTTCACAAATGCGACTGATTACAAAACATTTGCGCATCCCATCCACATCATTTTTCTCCCCAAATTCTTATACTTGTGACATAACACTGCCCAAATGTGAGCGATCGTACATATCAGGATTAACAATAGATACTGAATATGTACAAAGAGGCACAGCTCCAAGGGTCAGTAGTTAGTTTGATTCCTGGGAGAGCTCCACAGAAATGCTGAGAAGCCTGACAATACAGGGTGTTACAAAAAGGTACGGCCAAACTTTCAGGAAACATTCCTCACACACAAATAAAGAAAAGATGTTATGTGCACATGTCTCCGGAAACGCTTAATTTCCATGTTAGAGCTCATTTTAGTTTCGTCAGTATGTACTGTACTTCCTCGATTCACCACCATGATTTCATACGGGATACTCTACCTGTGCTGCTAGAACATGTGTCTTTACAAATACGACAGAACATGTGGTTCATGCACGATGGAGCTCCTGCACATTTCAGTCGAAGTGTTCATACGCTTCTCAACAACAGACTCGGTGACCGATGGATTGGTAGTGGCGGACCAATTCCATGGCCTCCACGCTCTCCTGACCTCAACCCTCTTGACTTTCATTTATGGGGGCATTTGAAAGCTCTTGTCTACGCAACCCCGCTACCAAATGTAGAGACTCTTCGTGCTCGTATTGTGGACGGCTGTGATACAATACACCATTCTCCAGGGCTGCATCAGGGATTCCATGCGACGGAGGGTGGATGCATGTATCCTCGCTAAAGGAGGACATTTTGAACATTTCCTGTAACAAAGTGTTTGAAGTCACGTTGGTACGTTCTGTTGCTGTGTGTTTCCATTCCATGATTAATGTGATTTGAAGAGAAGTAATAAAATGAGCTCTAACATGGAAAGTAAGTGTTTCCGGACACATGTCCACATAACATATTTTCTTTCTTTGTGTGTGAGAAATGTTTCCTGAAAGTCTGGCCGTACCTTTTTGTAACACCCTGTATATTGTGTCAGTCTGCCACGGTGTAAACAAATGAGAACGTGCACTGCCCAAGGGAAAAGAAGTGCAGCAGAGCACGAGCCCCACCTTCCTCTCACAGCACTGGTGGTCTACTTCCAAATTCTGTGCTCTAGTGGAAGCAGAACTGATATAACAGTCATTACAATGGTGTCATGAGGGTTGTATTTGAACCCCATCATGGACCAGTACTGGTCTCCTCATTCATTGCAAAAGAAAGGCGAGCAATGAACAATGCATAGCAAAGCAGAATACACGCAGCACTTGCTAACAGCTACTGTGCAACCACTTGCTGAGGTCGGCAATGGTAGAATGTGGCAGTTTAGGCACGACCTCTACTGATATCTTAAGTGAGCTTTGATTAAACCACGCCATCCTAAAACTGCCACGATACAGTGTCAACATAACAGCAGGAATTCAAGATAGAAGCCAATTATCCCGCCAAAGACTACTTACTAAGTCTGAACACCATGTATTAAGTGAATAATCTATGAATTGACTACAACCACCAGACTGCAGGGCATACAGAGACAAGACATTTAAGTGTTACATATCCCAGGCTCCACGTATGAATGAAACAAAAAAAGTATAAACTCTACAATCCTGTGTACCGTAAAGGCTGGAGTGTACAGTAAAGGATGGAGGGTACTTTGCTGTCATATTCGCCACATCCTTCCCTCTTCTACTCTTGTTGTAACCTTACAGTCTCTTACAATAGACACGCTATTTTCATTTACTCATCACTCACACGCCGTGTTCTGTAAATCTCAGCAAGAAATAGGGCACTAAGGGGTGTGGAACAAGTCCAGTTACACAGCAGCCATTTCTGGCTACTTCTGTCAAGTATACAAACAACAAATTGTGATTCATGCTGGTCTACTCACCTTGATAATTGTGATATTGAATACCTGAAGCATTTAATGCCACTTCATCATGCCATCCAAGCTAACCTAGATCTCAGGCTATGCTATAGATCAGTATGTCACACACACACAAGATCTCTATCACATTGGCTTGGGCTTGGCTTTACCAACACCCAGTCACACTATCATCTTCCAAACTTACGTAGACCCCTGACTATACTACAGTTCAATCTGTCATTACAATCTACATTTCTAAAACCTATACAACAGACACAAAATGAATATTGTCATTCCTGTGGTCTCCTTTCTGTTTGAACACTATGATGCCACACTCCACATCATCACTGCAATGTGGAATGAAGGTGATATCTGGTATGAAAAGGGATCTTCTTTACATTACATATATTAGGAAAGAAACAACTAATGAAAAATCTGCAACGTAATAACAACATTATAAATTAGGACAGAGTGCTACTCCCAACATTCAGGAGGCACTGAGAAGCAGACATACACATTTCAAAGCACACGAGCTTGACCTCAGCATCCAGATATAACCGAGGGCACATGTGCGAGTATGCATTTGTCCAAGTTTTTCAATGTCTGAAGGATGCCTGTGTCTGATAGCTTAGTCTACTTTTGAATGTGTCTGTCTGCCATTTGATGTGTACTCTAAGTGGTGAGTAGCTATCTACCCAAATCATATTGCTGTTAGGAGAAAAACAATTACTTTAAAAAGTCACGCCTGTTCCTCTTAAGCTAATGAGTTGCTGTTTTATCCAAATATTTTAATAAAAGCATTTACATTTCTTGACACAGAACGCTATCAACATTTTTATACTAACAGAGTTATGACCTGTTTCATACAGACATTATTGTTAAGTGGAATTTGGATCCCTGAGGCCAAATATTCTCATAAATGGTGGACGTAGTGGCTAACTATGTATTCTTTTATTTTGTTTTTCAGTATCTAAGGACTTTCAGTTTTCTGCCTGGCATCTACCAGCAACCTGTTTTAGATGTTTGTATCAGAACACACAACTCCTTTCTGGGCCCTAGAAAGGGATGTATTGTCTATATGGAAATTATTTATACTTTTAGTATCGTAATTGAAATTTGAAGTTCATCCTCAATTCACTCTTGTCATTAAACACAAATACCATTATGAAGAAAATGTAATGGCACATCAGTGTTAAGAATCACATGATCCCTGAGGAGGCTTCTGCAAGCTATTCAATAACAATTACAGCTTTTGTACAAAAAAAATTTTTTTTATTTATTTTAGCTGCACTACACATAAGATTATACCATAGGACAGTACTAAGTGAAAGTATGGTAACAGTCATGTCTTCAAGACAATGCAATGAAAGATAAGCAAGTTCGAAGTAAGCAGACTTGAGCCTTGTGGTAAGCCTATCCATGTGCTTGTGCCACCTCAATTCATTACCAATCTAGATGCCTAAGAACTTCACACAATGAGCCACACCCAGTGTGTGCTCATTGATCTCTATTTTCAGTAACTATACAGCCTTGCGTTTGAGATTGCTCGATATGAGCCTAAAAGATGAAGAATTAAGCTGTTAGCTATGAACCAGTTGGAAGGACATTCCACTCACCTTCTGGCTGTGGCTGGAATGGTCTTGTTTGGGCACTTTATCAGCATACTTGGGTTATCAGCAACCACCCCCATTTCTGAGAGCCCTTCAATGTCCCAAGTAAATCATTTTCATGGGGAACAACACACCTTTTTCCCTGTGATCCCCACATAAGTTCCCTCAACAATTCTTTAACTGCTGTCAGGTCAACTTAATAATTGTCTACAAGTGCTGGAGCAGGTTGCAGCAGTAACTTGCAGACGCATTATGCCTTCCCAGAATTTTCCCAATAAATCTAGATCTTCCATACTCCTTCCCTAGCTCCAATAATGTGCGTTTGCTTTGTAGCACTGAGCCTTAGAGTGGGAAAATGTTTCTGCACAGGAATACCTGACCAAAAAACTACAACCTAATATTTGCCCCCCCCCCCTCTCCCCCAACAAGGACTTAACAGATCTAAAGGAAATTATACAAAGACCTCTCAGATAGTATAAAACATCTCATGATAAAAATTATTTTCTAGATCTCTGTCTTTTTTTCCCTTTCTTTCTTTACTTACAGTCCTACCTTGGCAGCTATACTTTCTCCTTCCTAGATTTGGTAATGTCCACCACTTTCTGTCCACTCGGTCCCCATTCACATTCGCTGAAAGAGATATGGATCAAAATCAAAATATAGTATCCAATCAGAATATGTAGAATATACAAATATAGTACACAACTACATATTTTTGGATATATCTACACATCTAGTGTACTCTACACCATTCTTTGTAACTTTTTGACACCAACATGAAACACACTTCCAAAAACCAAAATTCCAAATGACTGTTAAGAGTTATATATGTGAATGACATGCACCAAAATACCTGTCACAGATTTGCCTGTCATCTTACACAAATTTTCAGAATTTACCTTGTAGCCTTGTGATTGTTCTTACATGGGCTTTAGGCATGTTTCTGTACCTAACAGTTCACTGCTGAAAACTGGAGACATAATCAGATGCTATAAAGACACTCATAGTAGTATCAAACTCAAACAAGCTCAGTGAGCTGTCAAAGACTGCATGGTATTCGTACCTTAGGGCTTGAATTCCCACAAGATAAAGTGTGTTACATACTGAATGAAGACATGGACTGGACTATACTCCAGAACAATATGTTACGACAATCTTTATTTTGCATTCACATTCATTGAATTCACCCAACTCATCCGAATTACCACTTTCCAACCAAACGTAGACCTCAAGCTCTGCTACAAATCAGTATGTCATCACAACCAATATTTTTGGGAGGATCACTACCCCATTTTTACCAAAATAAGTAATAAACTATGATCAACTTCAAGAAACAGTCTATTGAGCTAGTAATATAATCAGTCACTCATGAAAACTGCAGTCTTATGCAATGACATCCAGTTTCCTACAAAATTGTGTGATCAGTAATAAATGTAGATAGCCTTCTTGAGTAGAAGAGCTGAGAATTTGAAAGAACAAACTTGTCAAAGGATTCACACACACACACACACACACACACACACACACACACACACACCTAGCAGTAAGAATACTGGCACACAATACGCGACTTGATCACTTGATTGCATTCAAGTGTGGTTGGACCGTTCTCATAGTGTTTGCAATAACGTGAGGGGTCCGAAATACTGATTGACAGTAACAAAATATTACAGGCTTAACCTGCTACGCCACTTCCTTCTGTTTTATACATGATGACATTTCTTTTCTTCATACAAGAAACTTTCCTTACGGAACGACCTACCGGGAAACGGGCATGGTTGTGGATTCTTCGCAACTATTGTTGCCTTTAGGTTCAAACGACACTTAAAAAAATAAATAAAAAAGGACGTGCTTCCAGTTCGATTTCTTAGAACTGCTTTCGTCGAACTTAGATCCGAGTTTCCATACCTAAAAAAAAGGGCGTATATTGAGAGCATCAACTAGCCGTACCACAGCAATAAATAATTAGTTATGTTACTGTATTCACCGCTGTCCGATAAACAATCGAAGAACATTATCTGCAACGACTGTTTCTGAGTGGAAAAATGAGGCGCATAAAAAGTCAAAACCGAATCTAGATTCACTACTTCTTGATACTTCTACAATCCTTATATCCTGCTCAGATATCACACCCACTATTTCATGTAGTCAGGAAATGGGTTCGGAGAAATTAAATAATTTCGCCGCCCTGTAAGCTTGAGTTTCCTATTCCGTATTTATTACCTCTTCATTGTTAAAGATTTCACCATCCGTAATGCAGTATTCACTTGACACTGCAATTTGTTACATTTACCGCTTGTGGTAGTAACTACGGTTAACGTCAATTGATGCTTCCTTGTTTATTGTGGCTGATCCAATGACTCTCAAGTGCAGATGTGTAGTTAGTTGGCATCTCTGACACAGCTGTAGGAAGTGACGTTAGCCAAAGCTGTCGAGACGTGGAAGCGTATTGTAGGAGCGTGTCGCCGTTCGTGAAAGGGAAGTTGAGGCTTCTGCGTTCTACTTGAGGCTTCTGCGTTCTACTTTTCGTGCGCATTCGTGGTACATAGTATAGTCACTAAATAGAAATATTTGTTAGCAGGATCTACATTATTAAAGAAAATGGATCAAGTAACGAAGTTTATTGAACCTGGACGCCAATTTGCGAAGGATTCAATCCGTCTGGTGAAAAGGTGTACGAAACCAGACAGAAAAGGTATGTTATATCTTGAAACAGTTAATATGTATTAAACTTAGATTGTTGTATAGACACTATTAAGAATTAGTGATATGGATTTTCAAAACAGGAGCTGTTGCATCTAATATTGAAAAATAAGATAATAAACGTGCACTTGAAGGAAGCATATGCCGATTGTTACCAACCTCCACGTTAGAGGGTGAATTAAAACTTTAAATTTTACTGTCTGCAGTAATCAGTAAATCATCATTCGGTTCATTTATTCGAGTTGTTATACAACTGAAATATGCATTATTATTAATGTGATAGACAAAAGCACTGTAGTGATAGCTCTGTTTACTTTTTTTTAATACCTTCGTACGTGCTCATACGAAGTTTTTACATAAGTTACTAAGTAGTGTGAGATTCGGAAATTATGCAGAACCAGTAACTACACAGATAAGTATTTTCTCTCGTTTGTGTGTGTGTGTGTGTGTGTGTGTGTGTGTGTGTGTGTGTGTGTGTGTGTGTGTGTGTGTGTGTCAGAGCGCTAGCAGTTTTATTTAAGACACAAGCTTCTAGTAATTTAAAATAAAATAATCTGTTACATCCTCTGTTGGGTATAAAGTTCAAGAGGTTTTTTTTTTCTAGTTTCGAGTCAAATAAAGAAATGAATAAACAGTAAACATACTACACGGCATTAATTACATAGTATCTATTACAGGGCCCACACTATATTGCAAGATTTATAAGTTTGCCAATATGTGTACAGAAAATTATACGGTATATGTCAGACATCTTAGGCGTTTGCAGATTGAGATCTAATAGGCCCACCAATTTAAAAAAAAAAATGGATATAGAGGAATGTTTGATACATGTTGTCAGCTTTGGCATGTGACGCACGATACATGCAACAAATTCTGTAAACAATACAGCGACTATAACATGATGTTGTTAGTGATTTTTTTCAAATGGGCTAAGCTACAAAACAGTCATTCAGCACAACCAGCTTTTTTTGTATTGCTTTCGTTGTCTTTGGCAATTCACAACCAAACTATTACCACCCAACCTAACCTATTCCTCGGGCTGAGAGACAGTTCATTATATCGCCACAATCAACTTTAGCTTCATCACCACATCCAATTTTTGCTTTGTATTTGATCGCTTCCCTAATGAAAAACAAAACTGTGAATATATGCACGAAAAAGTGACGTGACAACAGCCTTTAAATATTGTCACTGGCCAAAGCCGATGACCCGTATAGAACATTCCTCTTGAACTGTGAAAAATTTCTTGGCCTAAATAGTTTGTACCATACACGTACTAACACTAAATTTTCATAGTGTATCATTGGGAGGTATGGAACACTATTGGTGTAATGGGTGTTAGGTAGTATACTGCCTTGTGATATTGCAAACCCCACTGTAGGCCAAATTGTAAGTAACCTCTTCTCCCAATACTTTCTCCCACATTTCATAGACACAGAAAGCGAGTCTCAGGGTGTGATAATTGTGCATACGTTACTTAATTTGTAGTGAGTTTTTGATACAGTTTCTGTCTCTCACTCCCAGACTAAAATAAAGTGGGAATAGGACTCACTGTCAGTAGCTGTAAACCATTCTCTTGCACCCTTTAGTTGCTCCATTATTCCATATATTGAAACTAAGGTTGCTTTGTAATTGCTTACTTAATTTAATCGTGGAGTCGCGACACAGGAGGAGGATATATTTTGTAGCACTCTGAGAATTAAACTTCCACATCGTAAAATATCAAAAACTGTGGGGTTGCCAGAATGCTCGAAAATGACAGGAACGAAGTGTAAAATAAGACGACAGTATTTTAAGCTAACATCTCATGTCTAAACATGACCACAACTTCACAGTGTGCAAAGTATTTGCTAACATGGTGGTCAGCCGTCTGCAGCAGCTAGAGTAGAACTAATAAGGGATTCGAATGAGTTCTGACCTAATCGCCATTAGTGTAACGATGACTGTAAGTGAGAAACAAGTAAAATCTAAATATTTTGTATGAAATCATTACTCGAACTGTTTGGCAAGTACAGAAGCTGAAGTAGTGAATTTGTGACATGACTGGGAGTGAACCTGGGTTGCCTGCGTACCAACCAGATGTGGTAACCAGTACAGTGGTGCAGCATTGTGGCTACCACAGCTGCACCTGCAACTAGTCCATTGCCCCATTACGTACAAAGCTGAGGTGCTATTCCAGTGTTGGAGAGACTTGGCTATACTGACAATATAAGAAGCGGAAAGTGGGCTAAAGGTGTGAAGTGAAGTTTTGTGCCAGGGAGGGTGTTTGACTAGGGTAGCCCATGCAGCTGCTGTGGCCAGTGTGACGGTGCTGCAGTGGTTAGAAATCTGCCTGGTAAGCAGGAGACCCAGGTTAAAGTCCTTGCTGTGGCACAAATTTTAATTCATTGCTTCAGCTTCTATCTTTATCGAAGGTAAAGTTGAGACTCATATGTCTCCAGGAAAATGTAATTCCTTCATATTTGGTAAGTGTAGTCAAAGTTTGCAAGCCCATAACCAAATTGTCACGTTACCCACCTAACCCAGTCCTCAGATTATGCTACAGATAAGTTTCCTAAATGCAATCTCCAGGCCAGTTTTCAGTTTCTGTGCTAAAGACACATCACCTTTTTTCTTGCATCTCATGAGATAGTTAAAACAAATCTTCCATTTCCTACAGAACCCATCACATTTCCAGCTTATAGTCAACAGCTAAGCAATCTGATCAGCTCTTACTCTGACCAAGGGAAATTTTTCTATCTTTGGGACAAATCCTTTTTCAGAGCTATACTATGCAGTCTCTCTCTCTCTCTCTCTCCCTCTCTCTCTCTCTCTCTCTCTCTCTCTCTCTCTCTCTCTCTCTCTCTCTCTCTGCCACACCGTCCCATCCCACCCTAAAGTGTGTCTATGATGAGGGGATTGTCAGGTGGAGTGGGTGAGGGGTGAAAGGAGGTGGGAGGGTGGGGTAGGGGAAGGGTGACTGACAGCTGGGAGGGAGAGGCAGCAATTCCTCGAAATGGGCATGTGGTACTGGTGAGCAGTTCTGGCCGCTGGCAGGGAGATTGTGTGCAGTGCATGATGTGGGTGATCCTGCCCACAATCCTTCCCACCTCTCCCAAATAGTATTCCAATAGTCAGCTAATCTATTCAGTATTCTAGTCTGTTCGTAAGTTGCACCGATTCCCAGTCCGTTTCCGTGTGGGGTCACAGCCGTGTGAATATGCAGTTGCAAGACCTGTCTGCTAAACCCACCCATTCCATTCTGCTCCAGTCCCGTCAAGGACTTATCCTGCCCTGTCAAGGGGCAGGGCCACCTGTGAAAGCAGTCATTACATGTATGAGCTATGCTGCAATTTCTGCATTGTATGCTGCAATTATGTGGAACAACCACCACCAAACTGTTTCAGAGAACAGTGTTCACCACCCAGTGGAAGGACAAGCTGGTGGGAACAAAGTGATTTCAGTGGTTGCTACACGGCCCATGCCATCTAGGCCCTTACTCGCAACATGTCCTTTGATCCTGTAATCGTCCTGTTATAGTCTCCACAAGCCCCGTGTCCACTCCCACCTCCACTGTGCCCCAGGACCCAAACTTCACTCATTCTGCACCCACAGCCTCCCCTTTCTTCTATTGTATCTACCCTCCCCAATCCTCTCTTCCACATCATTGTGGACTGCGCACAACTCACCCTGCCTGTGATCAGGACACGCCCATTGGTGCTGCATTCCTATACCTACTGCCTTTCCCAACTCTCAGCCACCCTTCTCCAAACCTCCCTCTCCACTCCCTATCTCCTTGTTTCTCTCATGACTCAACATCTCTATAGTTCAGTAGCCTTTTACCTTTACTCCTTAAATTATTTACATTCCACCAGAACTGCATCTACATACATACTCCGCAATCCACCGTACGGTGCATGGCGGATGGTACCTCGTACCACAACTAGCATCTTCTCTCCCTGTTCCACTCCCAAACAGAACGAGGGAAAAATGACTGCCTATATGCCTCTGTACGAGCCCTAATCTCTCTTATCTTTGTGGTCTTTCTGCGAAATGTAAGTTGGCGGCAGTAAAATTGTACTACAGTCAGCCTCAAATGCTGGTTCTCTAAATTTCCTCAGTAGCGATTCACAAAAAGAACGCCTCCTTTCCTCTAGAGACTTCCACCCAAGTTCCTGAAGCATTTCCGTAACACTCGCGTGATGATCAAACCTACCAGTAACAAATCTAGCAGCCCACCTCTGAATTGCTTCTATGTCCTCCCTCAATCCGACCTGATAGGGATCCAAAACGCTCGAGCAGTACTCAAGAGTAGGTCATATTAGTGTTTTATAAGCGGTTTCCTTTACAGATGAACCACATCTTCCCAAAATTCTACCAATGAACCAGACGACTATCCGCCTTCCCCACAACTGCCATTACATGCTTGTCCTACTTCATATCGCTCTGCAATGTTACGCCCAAATATTTAATCGACGTGTCTGTGTCAAGCGCTACACTACTAATGGAGTATTCAAACATTACAGGACTCTTTTTCCTATTCATCTGCATTAATTTACATTCATCTATATTTAGAGTTAACTGCCATTCTTTACACCAATCACAAATCCTGTCCAAGTCATCTTGTATCCTGCTACAGTCACTCAACGACGACACTTTCCCGTACACCACAGCATCATCAGGAAACAGCCGCACATTGCTATCCACCCTATCCAAAAGAACATTTATGTAGATAGAAAACAACAGCGGACCTACCACACTTCCCTGGTGCGCTCCAGATGATACCCCCACCTCCTATGAACACTCACCATCGAGGACAACGTACTGGGTTCTATTACTTAAGAAGTCAAGAACTTCTCTTTAACATATTTACACTTGCATCCACTTCTTATAGTTAGCTTCCCATGCTTTTCACAGGTAGATTTCCTGTGCCATCTCACGTTACCGCAGAAGTACTAAGTCGCATCAGAAAGAATGTGTTCCTTTTGTTTAGTGCAAGTTGGCATTTGGAGGACAGTATGCATCAGGAAAGGCTTCCAGGGCACTTTACTGGTAGAAATTCTTCCCCCATACCATCTGCAGTTAAAATAGGAAGCAGAAAAGCTAAATACTATGTTCTGTATGTAATTTATAAATTCTCCCACTCTGTGTCCCCGGTCCAGCAACTGTGATATATTTTCAGTCGAAAAAAAACTAGTTAGGTCGCAAAAACAGCATAAGCTTTGTTGAATCAAACAATGAAAAATCCAGGATGGGATAATGACAATATTATGAAAAGGATAGATTTCTACTCACCATAAAGCAGAGATGTGGAGTCGCAGATAAGCACAACAAAAAGACTATCAAATGAGTAAACTTTCAGCCAAAAAGAATCAAACAGTGCATGCAGACATGCAAACTCAATTGACACACACGTGACCACAGTCTTTGGTTTCCAAGGCCAATACAACCGTGGCAACCACACACTGTGGTCGCTTTCTACAATACAATTCTTAGGTTGTGTAAAATTGATGAGCTCTTCATTACACAAATTTGATCCTACTGAATCATTTCTTGAAGTTGGCTAATGCTGCACTTTTTTGTGTCCGGAGAGCAAAGTTTTTGACCTTAAAATTGGGGTGCATCCAATGTTTCCTTGCTCCACGGCCATATTTGATTGAATGCATAGTTACTGGAATAGTTGGGACAGATCAGGAGAAGTTCCATATTCTGACATTTGCCTCAATCTCATCTGTTGCCATGTTTATTTCTAAGGCTCTACATGATCCAGTTTCCCTTTACTGGCGCAGTGGCCATTCTGATGCAATTCTGCCTCCTCCAAATTATCCATCTCACATTCTCACCACTGGGCATTTTGTGTAGTGTAGGATGCTTCTTCAGAGGTTTGGAAAGTTCTTTGTTCAAGAACCTCTTGCGGATTTAAATCTTCTGGGTCAACAGGAAGAATGCAGTTGAGCAAGTTTCGAGAATAATATTATAGCACTGCAATTCATAATTTAGTTTGACAGTGTCAGGGGCACCATTTTTATTTGCGATAGATGTCGATGAACTCCTTGACTGGTATACCATTAAAGATTATTGAAACCACAACCAACCACAAATTATTTTGAAAAGATTTTTTTCTCATGTTCAGATAGCCTAAGTTATGTTCATTACATAACAGCGTAGCCGTTTAAGATTTTACAAATGACTGGTTGGTACTATTGTGATATGACGTTATCATCATTTCAAAATGTGTTGTTAAAACAATGATTGATTGGTTGGTTGGTTTGTAGGGAGGAGACCGTTAAAACAATGACAGCTCAGACATTGGTCCAATAGTTTGTGTACAGTGAGCACTTCAAGAAACAAGTGCTGTGAAAAACTGGAAATTCCATGTAACATTGTTGGTTGACATTTTTACATTCTTTGTAAAGGCCCATGCAGACAAGTGTCTCAAATTGCTTTGTTCAACTTTTAGTAATCAGTTATCTCCAGAAAAGATAGCTGACCGTTGGTTTCCAGAATTTCTTTTTGCTTCTGTCAGCAATGAATTTTGTGAAATTTAACCAAAATCACTCATTGTTCAAAAAAGGAAACAGTGATGCCCTTTGTAACACTCAGAATCAGCAACTTGATGATGTGGGATGGATGGAGCCCCATTGGTATTGAAGAGGATATTACTGTTGATTTTGAATGAATGAAAAAGATACATTCCTAATTGATTCTGCACAAATTGACTGAAACTCAAACATTTCGGTTGTGGAAATGAAAAATTCTTACGAATCATTGTAACAGGAGACAAAAAGTTCTATATATTTTTGATTTGTTCATAGAAATTGTTCAGCAGCTGCGGTGTGTATTATTCACCAAAATAAAAATTAGTTCTCAGTTGCATAAAAATTATTAATTTCAGTCTACCATTTTCAACAGGTTAATCAGTTATCTTCAGAAATTTGATACAGTCTTGAATCATAGGTAAGCCAACATAAAATAAGGGTCAGATTATAGGTATCCTACAGAAACCAAGTAAAAAATATGTAAAAGATTGTTAAAAGCAAATGAATAATAGTTGAGAATCATTAAAGTAAAAAGGTTTGTTAGACATGAATCTACATTAGGTGAACATTAGAAAAATCGTATACCTTTGTTAAAGAATAGTAAACTGTGGCGCATTGCAAAAAGTGCAAGAGGCAGTCAAATGAAAATAAGGCATATGGAAAACAAAGTAATTATTATTTCAAAAGTGATCTTTATCCCACTGTGAGAGAAGATGGTTAGTGCCTTTATGGAAAAATGTTTGTGATTGCCAGGCATGCACCTGTTTGTCTGAAGCAAATTGACAACAAAAAAGTCTTTATCCAGCATTCCAAAAATATGGAAATCGCAGTGAGAGATCGGGAGTGTGTGGAGGATGTGTAAAGGCTTCCTAGCAAAACTTCTGCAGCACCATCGAGTCCAAATGCCCAGGAATGTTGATGAACAGCATTATTCTGTGTGGCGGGATAATGCCCGTCCACATGTTGCCAAGGCTGTTTTGACTATGCCACACAATTTTCTCTGGAAGCCCTTGCACATATCCCATACAATACTAATCTCTCCACACAATTTTCATATTTTTGGAGCCCTGAGAAAGACATTTGTGACTGCCCGTTTGCTTCAGACAACGAGGTGCACACCAGGGAACAATCATGATTCCATAGCCAACTGCAAATATTTTTCCACAAAAACATTGACTATCTTGTCTCACAGTGGGATAAATGTATTGAAAGTTATGGTGATTACTTTTGAAATAATTTACAGTTTACTTACTTACTTTCCACACTGTCTCATTTCCATTTGACTGCATTGCATATCCTTTATATGCAATGAACAGCAACCAACAGATTGATAACTTAAGTGAAATGATCACGCTTATATGTGAGATAGGAGTGCTTGCATCCATAGACCCTTTTAAAACCGTGTAAGGTGTTTAACATAAGCATGTAAAAAGACAGTTATATGTTAGGTCAGGTGCTCAACAGCCAATGAAACGGTGATTTAAGCCCATATCAAACTTCTGAAGAAGATTAATCTGCTGAAACCACAAAAGTAAAATTAAAAAAATTTTGTGCTACTGATTACTTATTTTCATTTTGGAAAAAAGCATTTTATATGAACCTGAAACTAAGCAGCATTCAGTGGTTTGGGTGTTCAAAAGATACCTGAAACCAACAAAAGTTATTCGTTAGAGGAGCACTTTCAGAAAAGATGGTTACTCTTTTTTTTTGTTGCAGTGGACATCTCACGATCATTGTTTTAAATCAGGGGTGACCAGTAGTTTTGGTTCATGAGCCACTTTGTGGAAGTAGAGCCCAGTAGAGGACCATATGTTTTAAAATGATTTTGCATTTCAGAAAAGGTATAAAATTGTTACACAAAAATGGGTCACTATTTGCCCGCAGTGATTTCGATGATGAAAAAAACAGTTAATGCTGAATGGTACAGTAATTTATTTGCCACAAGTCATTGATAAAATCAGAATAAATGACTGAAAATGTCACATCATTCTTCATCTTTACAATGCCATCCATTACACGGCATCTCAAGCAATTGATTATTTTACATAGAAAATAATGTAATCACTCTCATTGCTGATATTAACCTGTTTTATCATTGGATGACTTCTTTCTGTTTTGTCACTTCAAACAAAAGATGCACAAAGATTTCCATCAGTTCGAGAAGCAGTTATACCATTCCAAAACCAGATTTTTGAGCAGAATTAAATGTTTCTAGAATCGGTTTGAATGCATTCAGAACTGTATAAATTTTAAAGGCAAACATTTTTAAAGCGATCTATTCAAAAATAGACCTTACAAAAAGAATTGTGTACCATTCATAATGTGTGCCCAACAAAATACTTATTGAAATTAGGTCTCATTGCACATCAACATGAAACATTGTCTGTGAGGTGTGATTTGCGATTTGCAAATTTGTCTTCACATTTTTTTTTTTTTCAGTTCTACTTTATTCTAGTTTTAAGGGTGGTTTGTAATTTAGTACTTGAATTAGCTTGAAGTGTCATCTGATTGCACATTTCTGGATTAATTTCAGAGTTCCAGAAGATTGCAGTTGCCACAGCAATTGGTTTCTGCATAATGGGATTCATTGGATTCTTTGTGAAGCTTATCCACATACCCATCAATAACATTATTGTGTAAGTTAACAACTTTTTGTATCACGATATAAGCCAAAGTAAATTTGGTCTGATTGCTTTACATTGATCATCCCCACACTCCGTGATACTAACTTCTAAGGTCTAGTGTCACCAGTCTGTAAACAAACATTAAGTTAATATAGTCTGTAGTAGGTAATAGAATATGAAAGCTGAGAGCTAAATGGAATGAGACACAATAGTCAATCGGAGAAAATAATTTACATCATTTCTCTGCATTTGTATTATGCAGTACTGGCGGAAATATTAAATTAATTCGAAATAACATCAACCCCTGGGTTCCTGAAAATTTCTTTACTGAGTGGTGGCATTAATCTTTGTGTGGAGGAAGCTGGTCTGCAATGGGTAGGTTGTTTATTAAATACTTATGCAGGTGGTTAGATGACAGTGAGCAGAAAGAATATGTGCCCCTTATTAGTGAAAGAGAATGTGGAAGTAACAGCCATGACAAAGCTATTTCACCTCTTGTGCAACATATGAGACAGACGAAATACCCTCAGACTTCAAGAACAAAACAATGATTCCAAATCAGGTAGATACCTGCAGGTGTGAATATTACAATTAATGCTTGCAAAATACTGATGTGGATTACAGGGTGACACACGGGAGACGGACGGTTTTGAACTGCATAGTACTGAGGGCACCGTGGTGGGAAGTGGTCGTGGTGGGGATAGTTCTGATCCACATGAGATGCCATTTCATTACTCAGTCACTATGGAGCAGTGGGATTTGCAACGTCGAGTGTTTGTCTATGACAGTTTTGTGAAAAGTGGTGAGTATTATTGCTACGCAGCGATTGTTACATGCACGGTTTAATGTCGGTCGACATGGAGCTGTTCCGAGCCGTTACACAATCCTCAGATGGGTGGAAAACTTCAGATCAACTGGAAACATACTGGATAAGAAGTCCTGGCTCAAGACACAGAGTAACAACACCAGAAAATGTTGAAAGGGTAAGGCAAGCAGCAGTCAGAAGCCCAGGACGGTCAGCTAGACGTCATGCTAGTGAGTTATGAATCAGTCGTGAATCGGTTGGACGAATTTTGCATAAAGAATTAAAATTCCATCCCTACAAAATGGCTCATTGTCCAACAACTTAAGGAAACTGATTTTGCTGTACGAGAAGACTTTGCTTACAGAATGCAAGTGATTTTGGGATCGAATGAAAATGAAATTTTATTGATGAGCAATGAAGCTCATTTTCATGTAAACAGGACTGTGAATAAGCAAGACCTACGTTACTGGGCACCAGAGCATCCACACCTTATCCACCAGTGTCCTCTACACTCAGAAAAAGTAACAGTCTGGTGTGCTCTTGGCTCTGTTGGCATTATTGGACCTTTTTTTTTTATTTTTATTTTTTATTTTTTTAAGAGAACGGGGCCACAGTTACTGTTCATTCAGTTCGTTACATTCGTATGCTTGAAACATTCTTGAAACCACAACTAAGAAGACGAAGAATCCCTTTAAAACACGTTTGGTTCCAGCGGGATGGGGCAACATCGCACACCGCAAACACTTCAATGACAGTTCTTAGACGCATGTTTCCTGGCTGGATTATCTCACATTTTGGCAATGTTCCTTGGTCTCCCGACTCGTCAGTATGAGACTTTTTTCTCTCTGTGTGTGTGTGGGGGGGGGGGGGGGGGGGGGGGGGGGGGGTACGTGAAGAACTGTCTCTATACTCACAAACCACGAAATTTGGACAAGTTGAAGAATGCAATAATTCAAGAAATTGCTGCCATCCCTGCAGAGATTTTAGTCCGTTTGATGGAGAATTTTGATTAGAGACTTGAGTCCTGCATTCGAAATGATGGACATCACCTTGATGACATTATTTTTCACAAATAACTTTTAACTAAAATGGCAAATAATGAGCTTTGATTTTGTGTAAATATACATGCATTAATTTTAAAGTTAGCTGCATATTATTTCATTAAAAACCGTCCGTCTCCCGTGTGTGTCACCCTGTACTTGCAGGAAATGGGAAAACTGATAGTTGAAGCCCGGAAATATAAGAGAGTTTCAGAGAAATGCAGGAACACGTGAAGCAATAATGACATTATGTCTTGTCTTAAGAGATGGGTTAAAGAAAGTCAAACCAACATTTATAGCATTTGTAGATTTACAGAAAGATTTTGACAGTGTTAACAGGAACACACTCTTTGAAATGCTGTAGATAGCAGGGAGCAACAGGTTACTTACAATTTTTACAGAAACTAGATTGCAATTATAAAGAGTCTAGGGATGTGAATGGAAAGCTCTGGCTGAAGAGGAAGTAAGATAGGATTATAGCCTATCCCCAGTGTTTACTCAGCTTGCATATTGAGCAAGCAGTAAAGGAAACAAAGGACAAATTTAGAGAGAGGATTAAAATTCAGAAGAAGAAATAAAAACTGAGATTTACTGACAATATTGTAATTCTCATGCAGCAAGAACTTGCAGAGCAGTTGAATTGATTGAATGTCTTGAAGTGAGGCTATAACAAGAACATCAACAAAAATAAAACTAGGATATTGGAATGAAGTCGAACTAAATCAGGTGATACTGAGGGAAATAGATTAGGAAATGAGAAACTGAAAGTAGTAGATAAGTATTGCTATTTGGACAGCAAAATAGCTTGTGATGGCCAAAGAGGAGGATATAAAATGCAGACTAGCAATAGTAAGAAAGCATTTTGGTGAAAGAGGAATTTCTGGAGATTTGTGTGGAGTGTAGCCTTGTATGGAAGGGGAAAGTGAATGGTAAGCAGTTCAGACAAAAGACAATAGAAGCTTTCGAAATGTGGTGCTATAGGGGAAGTGGAAAGTTAGAGAAAAAGACAATAGAAGCTTTTGAAATGTGGTGGAACAGAAGAATGCCGAAGATTATGTGAGTGCATCAAATAAGTAATGAGGAGATACTGAATCGAATTGAGGAGAAAAGAAATATGTGACACAACTTGACTAAAAGAAGGGATAGGTTGATAGGACACATCCTGAGGTATTGAGGAATTGTTTGCTTGGTAATGCTTGGAAGTATGGGGTGGAGGGGTGGGTGTTAAAAATTGTAGTGAGGCCAAGTGATGAATTAAGTAAGCATGTTGAAATGGATGTGGGTTACACTAGTTATTTGGAGACGAAGAGGCTTGCAAGGGATTTAACGGCATAGATAGCTGCATATAATCTTTATTTGGATTGAAGACAGTGACAACATCACCATTAGTAAAATACATTAGCCATTGTGATTAGAGTTTGAACCTTCACACAAAAACACTTACAGAACTGGAATATGCCAGTGCTTCTGAGGGTGATAATTTAGCTTTGGTTTGGAACTCTGCCCATCTCTTATCAATAGTTGTCTGGTTTATCCTTCCGTACTTGTAAAGCACTCTGACAAATAATCTGTATTCTAAAATGGTAATACCATAGTTCACATTTCTTGCCTGTGTGTGCACTATTTGGTGGTTGTTGTCTTGTCACCCATCTCAAACATTGCTCAGATCCAAGCAGAGAATTGGACACAGATTTCATCCATGTGAATTGCTAAGTGCATGTGATACAAATTTCCTCCTGATACAAGTACACAGTTGTAAGAGTTTTTTTGTATATTAAATCTGTAAAATACACTAAAGTCAGCTGAAGATAGTGTGAAATGTTTTCACTATAGTGTACCCATTATTTTGACAATCACCTGTAAGACTGTTATTTTAACATTTGCTAACATTCTCTTTTCTTTCTGTTCCAGGGGTTCATAGATGGATCGTCAATCATCTTTCTCATCTGTCACACCTTTCGTTATGCTTTTTTAAAAAAGAACACATTTTAACTATTAATAAATTATTTTTGGTCTTCCAGTGTTTGTTTTATAATGCAATAAGTTCAATATACCCTTTCCCCAGGCAAAAGCAATGAAAGATACACCAAAGTGATCAAGTAAAAAAGGATAGAATGTAAAGAGCTTTGAAAAAAATTTAAACAGAAGTATTTATAGACATGTTCAATACATGGCTGTAATTTATTGGTAGCAATAAATCAGAGTTTATATGTTTGGCACTAACTCCAAATGTGTGCTTCCAAAAGATTAATTTTGACCATTGAACTGGAACACACTCCAATTTTGTCAGTCATTTTGTATGAAAGCAAACTACATCTTAGGAGATACTCGATTCACACAAACCCTTGTATTCATTCCGATATACAGGGTGATTCAAAAAGAATACCACAACTTTAAAAATGTGTATTTAATGAAAGAAACATAATATAACCTTCTGTTATACATCATTACAAGAGTATTTAAAAAGGTTTTTTTTTTTTCACTCAAAAACAAGTTCAGAGATGTTCAATATGGCCCCCTACAGACACTCGAGCAATATCAACCCGATACTCCAACTCGTTCCACACTCTCTGTAGCATATCAGGCGTAACAGTTTGGATAGCTGCTGTTATTTCTCGTTTCAAATCATCAATGGTGGCTGGGAGAGGTGGCCGAAACACCATATCCTTAACATACCCCCTGCGATTTTTTCTTATGGGGGTAAGATCAGGACTTCTTGGAGGCCAGTGATGAAGTGCTCTGTCACGGGCTGCCTGGCGGCCAATCCATCGCCTCGGGTAGTTGACGTTCAGGTAGTTACGGACAGATAAGTGCCAATGTGGTGGCGCTCCAGCCTGCTGAAATATGAATTGTTGTGCTTCTTGTTCGAGCTGAGGGAACAGCCAATTCTCTAACATCTCCAGATACTGTAGTCCAGTTACAGTAGCACCTTTCAGACGATAAGGTTTCATAACTAACCTTTTTTGTAGGACTCTCCATACAGTTGATTGTGGAATTTGCAGCTCTCTGCTAGCTCTGCGAGTCGATTCTCCTGGGCTGCGAATAAATGCTTGCTGGATGCGTGCTACATTTTCATCACTCGTTCTCGGCCATCCAGAACTTTTCCCTTTGCACAAACACCCATTCTCTGTAAACTGTTTATACCAACGTTTAATACACCACCTATCAGGAGGTTTAACACCATACTTCGTTCGAAATGCACGCTGAACAACTGTCGTCGATTCACTTCTGCCGTACTCAATAACACAAAAAGCTTTCTGTTGAGCGGTTGCCATCTTAGCATCAACTGACGCTGACGCCTAGTCAGCAGCGCCTCAAGCAAACAAATGTACAACTAAATGAAACTTTATAGCTCCCTTAATTCGCTGACAGATAGTGCTTAGCTCTGCCTTTTGTCGTTGCAGAGTTTTAAATTCCTAAAGTTGTGGTATTCTTTCTGAATCACCCTGTATAATGTGTATCATCTAAGTGTCACTGAGAGAAGAAATTAAAGTGAGGTAACTTCACTGGTGTTTGAGATCCAAAGATTTAGAAAAAGTCAACTTAGAAAACTGTTAAATTACAAGGAGACAGCTAACAGAAACACTTAGAGTAGAAAATAGTAATCCTAGCTTTTAGAACTAAATGTTCCTCCTCCATCAAGGAAAGCAGTCAGGGAAGGTCAACAGGTCATTCAGAGTGCTTCTAATACTTCTCCAGTAGGTATACTTCTACAATAATGTCCATTCACAAGGGACATGGTGGTAATACTAATCACGTTTACTTAAAAATGCACCTTTCAGTTTCATTATGATTACAATAATCTCAACTGTGGAAGCATTAACTAAATTATGGGTAAGTTATTGGACTTCATTTGATAGAGGTTGAAATAAACAGATATCAACACAACTCCCTCTAATCCAGGATTGAATGTAACAATATTATGGAAAGGAAATTTGCTACTCACAATATAGCGGAGATGCTGAGTTGCAGATAGGCACAACAAAAAGACTGTCAAAAACGAACACCATCCTGACGCGCGCGCACGCGCACACACACACACACACACACACACACACACACACACACACACACCACTGTGAGCAGCAGCGCCAGTGCATGATGGGAGTGGCAAATGGGTGGTGGTAAGTAGGTGGCTGGGGCGGGGAGGGGGAGGCATGGATAGTAGGGTAGAGGTGGCAGACAGTGAAGTGAAGTGCTGCAGGTTGGACAGAGGGCAGAGGATGTGATGGTGGAATGAAGGCTGTGCAGTGCTGAAATGGAAACAGAGAAGGGCTTGGATGGCTGAGGACACTAACAAAGATTGAGGCCAGGGGGGTTACAGGAACGTAGGCTGTATTGCAGGGAAAGTTCCCATCTGCGAATTTCAGAAAAGCTGGTGTTTGTGACAAGGATCCATATGGCACAGGCAGTGAAGCAGTCATTGAAATGAAGGATGTCATGTTTGGCAGCATGCTCCGCAACAGGGTGGTCCACTTGTTTCTCGGCCTAAGTTTGTCAGTGGCCATTCATGCGGACAGGCAGCTTGTTGGTTCTCATGCCCACATAGAATGCAGCACAATAGTTGCAGCTTACCTTGTAGATCATGACTGGTTTCACAGGTAGCCCTGCCTTTGATGGGATAGGTGATGTTTGTGACTGCACTGGAGTAGGTGGTGGTGGTGGTGGGGGGATGTATGGGACTTGCCTCTAGGTCTATTACAGGGGTATGAGCCATAAGGTAAAGGGTTGGGAGCAGGAGTTGTGTAGGGGTGGTAGAGTGTATCGTGTAGGTTTGGTGGACGGCAGAATACCACTGTGGGAGGGCTGGAAAGGATAGTGGGCTGGACATTTCTCATTTCAGCGCACGACGAGAGGTAGTCGAAACCCTGGCGGAGAATATAATTAAGTTGCTCCAGTCCTGGGTGGTACTGAGTTACAAGGGGAATGCTCCTCTGTGGGCAGACAGTAGGTCTTTGTTAGGTGGTGAGAGACTGGAAAGATCAGACGCTGGAGATTTGTTTTTGTACAAGGTTGAGAGGATAATTATGGTCTGTGAAGGCTCCAGTGAGGCCCTCGATATATTTCGAGAGCTACTGTTCGTCACCGCAGATGTGACGACCACATATGGCTAGGCTGTATAGAAGGGACTTCTTGATATGGAATGGGTGGCAGCTGTCAAAGTGGAGGAATCCTTCGTAAACACTAGAATCCTAAACCCCTCACCTGGTTCAGATTCATTGGTGACACCTTTGTGATCTGGGTTGAGAGTGAGGACACCCTATCCACATTCCTCCAGAACCTCAACAACTTCTCCCACATTTACTTCACCTGGTCCTACTCAGCCCAACAAGCCACCTTCCTAGATGCTGACCTCCAACTCAAAGATGGCTACATCAGTACCTCCATCCATATCAGCTCTACTAACCACAGCAATACCTCCACTTAAACAGCTGCATCCATTCCATACCAAGAAGTCCCAGCCGTACAGCCTAGCCAACCGTGGTCGTTGCATCTGCAGTGAAGAGCGGTTCATCTCGAAATATACCGAGGGTCTCACTGAAGCGTTACAGGTAATTACCATCACAACCTTGTACAAAAACAAATCTCCTGTGAAACTTCCTGGCAGATTAAAACTGTGTACCGGACCGAGACTCGAACTCGGGACCTTTGCCTTTCGCGGGCAAGTGCTCTACCAACTGAGCTACCCAAGCATGACTCACGCTCCGTCCTCACAGCTTTACTTCTGCCAGTACCTCGTCTCTTACCTTCCAAACTTTACAGAAGCTCTCGTGCAAACCTTGCAGAACTAGCACTCCTGAAAGAAAGGATATTGCGGAGACATGGCTTAACCAGAGCCTGGGGGATGTTTCCAGCATGAGATTTTCACTCTGCAGCAGAGTGGAAATCTCCTGTGCCTTATCTTTCCAGTCTTCCACTACCTCCCAAAGTGCCACCGTCTGGCCACAGAGGAGCATTCCACTCATAATTCAGTACCACCCAGGACTGGAGCAACTAAATTACATTCTCCTCCAGGGTTTTAACTACCTCTTGTTGTGCTCTGAAATGAGAAATGTCCTGCCTGCTATCCTTGATACCCCTCCCACTCCCACAGCATGTAGTTGAGCAGATGCTGCAAGAGGACATTGACTCAACTGTAAGTACAGCTAATCCTGCATTTGATTTAGTTAAAAACGAAGGGTAATTTCAAAGACTAATTGGACTGACAGGAGGGCTAATTGACGAGCTGCAATCAGGAAATGGGACAAATTTGTCTAAACAATTTCCAAAATTTAAAACAGATGGAGAGGTACACTCGACGTATTTGTTGAGAATATTTTCTAGATCTTTACATAATCAGTTGGAGGATTCAGAGGAGATAGATTTCACAATCCATTACTGGGACAGGGACAGGGACATGGCTGAGTGGGAAATGGTACATTTGGAAGAATTTAAACCTTGGGATGATTGCCAAGAGAAATTCAAAAAGAAATATAGGTCACATATTACACAAGGGGAAGTTAATATTAGTTATTTGATCCTAAGTATTGTAATAGCATGTGGGGTATAGTATAGAGAATGACATTTGACAAGATCTTAATACTGTATTTGGCTAACCCAGTAGAAGACTCATTTCATTAAAGTATTGGTACAAAGACTACCATATCGTATGAGAAGAGTTTTGGTACTGGGGTGGACAAAGATACACGATCTGTTAACATTTGCAAATGGTTTGATATGCAAAATAAAGAGCGCCCGAATTAAACACGTGGCAAAAATTGCCGGGCAGCAAATAATGCACCCAAGTTCCAGGGAAGAAATAAAAGTAAATTTTGTAAATTAAACAAACAGAATAATGGTCATTTAAATAAGTCTGGGAGTAATCAACTAAATATTCCCTCCCAAATATTTACATCTAAAATATTTTGTGCATGCAAGCATTATCGCAAACCCATTGACTGGCCAAGAGGACAACTTATATAGATATGATATTTATTTAAAAAATTGACTTTTACAGTCACATGTTGCTACATTTGATATTGAGCATTAAAGTTAGTAGTCATACACAGCGTAATGGTATAGTTACATTTAGGCTCTTAAAATTAAGCGATAAAGATGATACTACATTACTGTGGCATCAATATGCAAGCATCTCATTATTAACACAACTGACCTTTAAGAATTGATGGTAGAGATTATAAACTTTCCACCAGTACCTGGTACGTACGATAATATGTTACATGTAAAAGTGAAAACTATATTCTACATTTGAGAGTGACTTATTGCAGATCGATGTTTGTGCCATCACATTTAATTAGGGGAAGAGGAGAGTTAACTAATGTTCACACAAGCACCTGAGAGTAAGGATTTCTAGTGAAGAGGAGAATGGTAGCTGCTGCCAATAAGTAGGCTCAATTGTCCAGTGTAGATTCTACCTAAAGAAGTAATTACGTCAAGAAAATAATCAGGAAAGTAAGAAGATACTTTATTTTGTGTGGTAAATTGTACTTCATAGAAATTAAAGTGTGTGAGGAAATAAGCCAGTAAAGGGATGACCTATATCAGGCTTGGAGTGAAAGTAAGCATGAGAGGGACACTACCACAATAAAAATTGATTAGGAAGTACCTTTCTGCAGAAGGTGTTGGGACACTTCTTACCAGGATTAAGATACTATTTTTTGCCTTTAAAATAAAAGTTCTCCAGGATAGTAAAGGAAAGGAACATCACAGATTCGTGCAGGCCATTGGAAGTAAAAGTTTAACCTCTCATTCTGCTCTTTCTTCAGAACACCATTTTTATTTTTTTTTTAATATAAGAAATGGGAAATTTTCTAAATAAATTCACTGAATGCGAATACGTTGGCTTTGGCTGTGTTAGGTGTAGATATACTCCCTATTGGTGACGTGAAAATTTGTGTCAGACTGGGACTTTTCTTAATTCTGAAAAAAATATTTATTTACACTTTGCGTTTACGCCAAACTGTGTGAAACTTACCAAATTCACTTATATATAACACTTTGCCCTTACACAAATCTGTGTGAAAGTTACATCCTTAATACACATTTTTAAGTGTGTAAACACAGTCCTAAACATCAGATGAACAACAGTTATGGTAGAATCAATAGTACTGTTGAAAATGGATGGGTAACACATCTTTTAGCTACTGTGGAATCCAAGAAAGCAGTTTTTGGTTTTACTTAAACATAGGTTTACTGTTCACTTCTCACACATGTTAAACAGTTACAACATTAGCACATTGTTCTCTTCTCATTCCAAACTGTTCTTTGATTGAAAGGTTCCAACCTTACATCCTTTGGAGATAATGATGGCCCCTTACATTAACCCATTTCATCTCTTTTGAATCTGTGCTAGCTTGTCTACGTCATGTTTTTGCTCCACGACCAAACTTACAGAGTTTGAGCCAATTCAATTCTAAACTACTGGTTTATTGACATGACTGCTGTTCTTTTTTTCCCCCCTGTGAGTAACCTTCTGTAGAAAATTAACAAATCTATTACAATTATTTCAGTCCAATAGAAAAACAAATTTAAAAACCAGTATTTGGATCTAGTCTTTAAATGACATCTGCCAAAGTTACTGTCTAATAAATTTACATTTCCCTCTTCTTTCTGTCAAGCCTATTCATTTCAGATTTTGGCAGCTCAATGATGAAAGTAGACAGAAAACAGACAATACTGTTGTCTTTATAGAAAATGGAGGAAAAGTCCACTTTGCCAACAGTAGTAGTGTGTTACTCAGAATACCCGTATACTTCTTTCTGTTGGTCCTTTCCATTTTGCATTTTACAGCTCTGTATTCTGTTCCTTTTGAGTGTGCCTACACACCTAATCTCTAGCTTGAATTAGGTACACAACTGCAGCTATGGGAATGTAATATGTCAAAATAATCTTGTAGTTACGGTCCCTTGGAATCGCACTTAAGAGGTGAATCACATTTCCAAATACTCTGATATCTGGGTGTTATGAAATGAAGCCCTTAGTTTTTTCGAAATGATTTGATTTTTCTGTATCTTTGGGTGTTTTTCAGAAGCTTGTAGTACCAATATAGCAGCAACAAGTTCATTACTCTCATCCTCCAAAAAATTATTAGAATTGTGTGTGCCCTCTGGTAATCTCAGGTTCGCTATCAGTTTCTGCAGGTTCCAGATCGTTTACAGTTGTGGCTTAACCTAGGCCATCTTCACTGTCAGATGGACATTTTAAGGCCACGAATTCTTCACAAGTCATCACTTTACGTTGTACCATTTTCAAAATACAATAGTGACTCCATTACAACACTCGATTGAGCATGAGAAGCTAGAAGGAAGCAGAATGAAGGAAACACTAATTTGTTGTCATTCTAGTGTGGGTAGGAACATTACTATGCACAATTGCATGTATGCAAGCAAAATTTATTCATCTGAATTAAACCAGTGTATTCTCCAAAGGTTATAGAAGCACAATATATTTTTTTACGTTCATGTGTTCTTGCTTGCAACTTAGCAATCACCATTGAAAGAGCAGTGTGTTCCAGACAGACAATGCTACACGGAGCAACACACATTGTCACGTCATAAGGTCAGCAGTGCATTCTAGTGACAGATCCTTTTAATCAGTTTCATAAAGCAACATTGCAAAGCAGTTTCCTGTTCTAAGCTTCAAGGGCAATGATTAAAAGAGAGTTGAAACTTTGCTTTGCACATGTGTGAAGCAGCATGGTGATGGATAAAATGTGAACATGACCAAAGATGCCAGTGGCTTGAGTTTAATGATTTACAAGTATCATAGAGGTGTAAGTTGCAAGCACCTAACAGCATGTGGCTCCTCTGACATGACAGAAGCATTGTGAAAGAAAGTACGAGGGTTGTTTGGAAAGTAAGGAACGATTGGTCGCAAAATGGAAACCGCAGTGAAAAACAAAACTGTTTTCTTTGCACATTTAGCTACACCTTCCAGGTACTTCTCTATAGTCGCCGCTCCGACTTAGACATTCGTCGAAACATTATACCAAATTTCCAATGCCATCGTCATAGAAGGCAGCCACCTGTGCTTTCTGATAATTCTCTACACTGGTCTATAGCACGTAGCCCGTGCTCAAATGTCTTAGTATCCAGCGTTTCGTGTGAACAGAAATGATACTCAGGACGAGCCAATTAAGACTGTGTTATGGCCAATCGAACACATCCCGTCGAAAAGGCTGCAGGAGGGTATTCACTGCCCCTGCAGAGTGCGGCTGAGAATTGCCACGAAGAAGGAAGTGCGTGGCAGTTGCACTAGGTGGGCAGCATTCATTAAGGAGCAGCCTCTCAGCGGGCCCTCCTCCTTGGTGGGAGACATTGTTGTTCTAGGCACCTTTACTCGAACACAGTGCACTCGCAACTGAAAAGAGCATCTTGATGCGATCGATGGGCATACTAGAGACACTGCCCAAAATGTCTGTGAAAAGCCTTGTCGGATTTTCACGGTGGTTTCCATTTCGCGACCGATTGTTCCTCACTTTCTGAATAGCCCTCGTATTAAATGACTATGTATAAGCTAGGGTATAAACCTGCAATAGTTTGGTGATCACCTTGTTGAACAATAGTCAACATATAATTTTAAATGTAGTATGGAAATGCAAACAACAAGTAAACATTCTCTCATTCATCTGCTCCGCCTTTGTAAATAGTGGGGTATATCTTAACTGTGTGTGGCATATGTAAAAATAACTGCTGAAGGAGAGGGTAATAAGAAAGTGTTAGTAACCGATAACCCTATACTTACAGAATTATTGAGTAAATTAAGGACTAGTAACAAGAACCGAAGCACTGAGAATGAGGCATTCTTGTAGGGGCTCAGTCCCACACATCAAAATAAGTATAGTGTAAAGATAGCATAGGTAAAGAAAATTATAGTCACAAGAGGTTTCACCAAAGAGAAAGAGTCAACTGGGTGAACTAGACTTATGAAGAGGGCATTCAAAACATAACAATAATAATAATTGGCAAAGGTTGAGACTGTGGGTAATGCACTTGTAATTTGTAAAGACTGAAACAGAAATAAAATGGTACGAGATTCTAAAAGATAGCTACCCTGTTTTTAAAGGACTTTCAACAGGCTATGCAGTGGTATGTTGCAAGTTTATTTTAGGAAGTAAGTTGTAAATAGTATAAATGAAAGAATTATTATCTTTGTTTGTTAGATTAGATTAGATTTACTTTCATTCCAATTGATCCGTAGTGAGGAGGTCCTCCAGGATGTGGAACATGTCAGAAAAACAACAATACATGACAAATATTTACAACCAAAACAAATGAGCTAATGTACCATTCCACAGGTCCCAAGTGGAATGATCGTCATTTTTTAATGAACACTATATGAAAGAGTCATTTTACACACACACACACACACACACACACACACACACATTTTCAATGAACACATTACTGCACTGAAATTGTGCAGAAGTTATATTGTACTTATATACAAATCAGTTGGTTTTACTGAGAAATTCATCAATGGAGTAGGAGGAGTTGGCCACCAATAAATCCTTTAGGCTTCTCTTAAACTGAATTTCATTGGTTGTTAAGCTTTTTATGGCTGCTGGCAAGTTATTGAAAATGTGTGTTCCTGAACAATGCACACCTTTTTGTACAAGACTAAGTGACTTTAAATCCTTGTGAAGATTATTCTTATTTCTAGTATTGATTCCATGAAAAATTAGTTAGGTTAAGTCTAAAGTCATGTGAAAAACAAATAAGAATATTTTAGTTATTAAGATGATAAAATTGTCACAACATCCTCCATCTAAGTGGGGGGATATGAGATGTAACAGATCATTTCAGAGAAAGTGATACATTACCTTCTTTGTCCTTCCAAGGACTATGACTTCTAGTAACTGTTCTTATTAGTAGTTAATTGGTCGGTATATTGGGCAGGAAATTTTCTGCTTTTTTGTGCACATGACATGAGGAGGGCTGAATGTGGCACATCTGTAAGATCAGACAATGGGTGGTGAGTCAACTTCCCAGTGGTATATTTGCCATTTAGGCAGTCATTCTGTGCTGCCAGAGTTCCACATAGGAGACTGACTGTGGACCCAGGAGTCTTGCAGCTCATGACAATCGCAGTGGCATCACGAGAGAAGTGGAGTTCCGGTTAGCTCACAGGAGGTTAGCAATTGAGATAGATGAAACTGTAGGGAAAACAGATGTAATATCTGATTCGGAGTTGGATGTAATATGGGATGAACTACTGTAACGGAGGTACAATATGTCTGTGTTTAAGATGACAATGCTTTGAGTTCATTAAGCAGTGGCTACAATTCTTAGACTATTTTTTAGCTGGTAGAAGCAGCGAAGACTGAGCCTGAAGCCTCACGACCCTGTTCACTGTCATCCAAGTAGCAGTTACACAGTGAGCAGTCTACATGAACAATGCAACCCAAAGACATATCTTAATAGCAAGCTACCTCATGATTTCATGACATAACATCGCCTGTGACTCATTACATACCAGTTTCAGTTCTTCATACCAATTAACCTCTCTCTGACTGCATGTTAAGACGGCTCCCATCCAACTGTTTGTGCACCAGCTTGATGCACCCTCACACCTCGCATTCCAGCTTTTCCTCTGGTGCCTTTGCACCACACAGCTACAGTGGTACTTTCCCTTGCTACAATATCTAGTATAAATCGGCCCTTTCCAAGTGTAATACAATATTCGTGTGACATATTCACATAACTTTCAGCACAATTAAAAATTTTCAACTACAAATTTTAATTAAGAAGCTAAATAATGAAAAAATAAGGTATGTGTGACAATTACAGGGATCCCCTCAACCTAGGAACTGGATGACCTCTACCTCTTTTCAACTTTCCCCTACACGTATCTCTTTCCTTCCAGAGGGAGTAATTGTTGTTGTTGTTGTTGTCTTCAGTCCTGAGACTGGTTTGATGCAGCTCTCCATGCTACTCTATCCTGTGCAAGCTTCATCATCTCCCAGTACTTACTGCAACCTACATCCTTCTGAACCTGCTTAGTGTATTCATCTCTTGGTCTCCCTCTACTAGTTTTACCCTCCATGCTGCCCTCCAATGCTAAATCTGTGATCCCCTGATGCCTCAGAACATGTCCTACTAATCGGTCCCTTCTTCTTCCCAAGTTGTGCCACAAACTCGTCTTCTCCCCAATTCTATTCAATACTTCATCATTAGTTATGTGATCTACCCATCTAATCTTCAGCATTCTTCTGTAGCACCACATTTTGAAAGCTTCTACTCTCTTCTTGTCCAAACTATTTATCATCCATGTTTCACTTCCATACATGGCTACACTCCATACAAATACTTTCAGAAATGACTTCATGATGCTTAAATCTATACTCGACGTTAACAAATTTCGCTTCTTCAGAAATGCTTTCCTTGCCATTGCCAGTCTACATTTTATATCCTCTCTACTTCGACCATCATCAGTTATTTTGCTCCCCAAATAGCAAAACTCCTTTACTACTTTAAGTGTCTCATTTCCTAATCTAACTCCCTCAGCATCACCCGACTTAATTCGACTACATTCCATTATCCTCGTTTTGCTTTTGTTGATGTTCATCTTATATCCTCCTTTCAAGACACTGTCCATTCCATTCAACTGTTCTTCCAAGTCCATACCTGTCTCTGACAGAATTACAATGTCATCGGCGAACCTCAAAGTTTTTATTTCTTCTCCATGGATTTTAATACCTACTCTGAATTTTTCTTCTGTTTCCTTTACTGCTTGCTCAATATACAGATTGAATAACATCGGGGAGAGGCTACAACCCTGTCTCACTCCCTTCCCAACCACTGCTTCCTTTTCGTGCCCCTTGGCTCTTATAACTGCCATCTGGTTTCTGTACAAATTGTAAATAGCCTTTCGCTCCTGTATTTTAACCCTGCCACCTTCAGAATTTGAAAGAGAGTATTCCAGTCAACATTGTCAAAAGCATTCTCTAAGTCTACAAATGCTTGAAACATAGGTTTGCCTTTCCTTAATCTTTCTTCTAAGATAAGTCGTAAGGTCAGTATTGCCTCGTGTGTTCCAACATTTCTGCGGAATCCAAACTGATCTTCCCCGAGGTCGGCTTCTACCAGTTTTTCCATTCATCTGTAAAGAATTCGCGTTAGTATTTTGCAGCTGTGACTTATTAAACTGATAGTTCGGTAATTTTCACATCTGTCAACACCTGGTTTCTTTGGGATTGGAATTATTATATTCTTCTTGAAGTCCGAGGGTATTTCTCCTGTCTCATACATCTTGCTCACCAGATGGTAGAGTTTTGTCAGGACTGGCTCTCCCGAGGCCGTCAGTAGTTCTAGTGGAATGTTGTCTACTTGCGGGGCCTTGTTTCGACTCAGGTCTTTCAGTGCTCTGTCAAACTCTTCACTCAGTATCGTATCTCCCATTTCATCTTCATCTACATCCTCTTTAATTTCCATAATATTGTCCTCAAGTACATCGCCCTTGTATAGACCCTCTATATACTCCTTCCACCTTTCTGCTTTCCCTTCTTTGCTTAGAACTGGGTTTCCATCTGAGCCCATGATATTCATACAAGTGGCTCTCTTTTCTCCAAAGGTCTCTTTAATTTTCTTGTAGGCAGTATCTATCTTGCCCCTAGTGAGATAAGCCTCTACATCCTTACATTTGTTCTCTAGCCATCCCTGCATAGCCATTTTGCACTTCCTTTCGATCACATTTTTGAGACGTTTGTATTCCTTTTTGCCTGTTTCATTTACTGCATTTTTATATTTTCTCCTTTCATCAATTAAATTCAATATTTCTTCTGTTACCCAAGGATTTCTACTAGCCCTACTTGATCCTCTGCTACTTTCACTACTTCATCCCCAGAGCTACCCATTCTTCTTCTACTGTATTTCTTTCCCCCATTCTTGTCAATTGTTCCCTTATGCTCTCCCTGAAACTATGTACAACCTCTGGTTTAGTCAGTTTATCCAGGTCCCATCTCCTTAAATTCCCACCTTTCTGCAGTTTCTTCAGTTTTAATCTACAGTTCATAACCAATAGATTGTGGTCAGAGTCCACATCTGCCCCTGGAAATGTATTACATTTTAAAACCTGGTTCCTAAATCTCTGTCTTACCATTATATAATCTATCTGATACCTACTAGTATCTCCAGAATTCTTCCATGTATACAACCTTCTTTTATGATTCTTGAACCAAGTGTTAGCTATGATTAACTTATGCTCTGTGCAAAATTCTACCAGACTGATTCCTCTTTCGTTTCTTAACTCCAATCCATATTCACCTACTATGTTTCCTTCTCTCCCTTTTCCTACTCTCGAATTCCAGTCACCCATGACTATTAAATTTTTGTCTCCCTTCGCTACCTGAATAATTTCTTTTATCTCATCACTTTCTTCATCATCTGCAGGGCTAGTTGGCATATAAACTTGTACTACCGTAGTAGGTGTGGGCTTCGGGTCTATCTTGGCCACAATAATGCATTCAATATGCTGTTTGTAGTAGCTTACTTGCACTCCTATTCTTCTATTCATTATTAAATCTACTCCTGCATTACCTCTATTTGATTTTGTATTTATAACCCTGTATTCATCTGACCAAAAGTCTTGTTCCTCCTGCCACCGAACTTCACTAATTCTCACTATATCTAACTTTAACCTATCCATTACCCTTTTTAAATTTTCTAACCTACTTGCCTGATTAAGGGACCTGACATTCCACGCTCCGATCCGTAGAATGCCAGTTTTCTTTCTCCTGATAACGACATCCTCTTGAGTAGTCCCTGCCCGGAGATCCCAATGGGGGACTATTTTACCTCCGGAATATTTTACCCAAGAGGACGCCATCATCATTTAACCATACAGTAAAGCTGCATGCCCTCGGGAAAAATTACGGTTGTAGTTTCCCCTTGCTTTCAGCCGTTTGCAGTACCAGCACAGCAAGGCCGTTTTGGTTAGTGTTACAAGGTCAGATCAGTCAATCATCCAGACTGTTGCCTCTGCAACTATTGAAAAGGCTGCTGCCCCTCTTCAGGAACCATACATTTGTCTGGTGTCTCAACAGATACCCCTTCATTGTGGTCGCACCTACGGTACGGCCATCTGTATCGCTGAGGCACACAAGCCTCCCCACCAACAGCAAGGTCCATGGTTCAAGGGGGAGGGGGGGGGGGGGAAGAAGAAGTAATAATTAGTTCAAAGAGCTGTGATTACTACTATCCACCAACTGTGCTAGCTATCTTGCACCCTGGAGGCAGGTGCTGGCCAGCCATTCTGTCTCATCATTGTGTGTCTTATTGCCATTTAGCTTTGGAGCCATACGTTCAGACAGATAGCAACTTCATACACAATGCTAGAGAAGCTGTTGCAGATGACATTTCATTGTTTGAATATTTCATGTATGACAACCCAATGTTTCATATACATTGTAAACTTTTCAAGCCAATGCTGGTCGGTTACAAGTAGGCCAGCGCAAGGGAGGACTGCTGTTTCTCTATTACTCTAATCTTTGTGTGTTCTTGTGCCAAACTGGGATTCCAGTCCAGGTCTCCCCTTTATCACAAAAAGTGATTTTCATTTAGGCCAGCTGAGCACACCTCTGGGTCCAATTCAGATTTGTACTGTTATTGTAGACATACATCATTTAGTATGGCATAAATCCTGATTTGTATAGGGCACTTAAAAAAGTGGAATGACGTCTGATAAATTCATTCATCAACACAGGCACAATATTATTAACCTATAAATACAGGGTGTTTAAAAAAGTCTCTCAAGCAGTCAGGAGGTGGGGCATCAGGATCCCTTTAGTATCAATGTATGGGCAGGAATTGTCGGTAACAGACTCAATAAGGCCATACACTTTACCAAACAGATTAACAGGTGCTGTGTATCATTCATTTCTGCACTATGAATTACTAGTGCGGTTAGATGATGTTACTCTTGCAGAAAGACAGTGACTGGGGTTTATGACAACAGGGCGACAACTCATATAATATGGATAGTTTGACAATACCTCACTGCAACAATTCACAGGTGACGGTTTGGTCCTCCCCTTTCATCGGACCCGAATCTGTTGGATTTCTGACTAAGGGAACATTTAAAGGCATTGGTGTATGGCCAACCCATCAAAATCATGCACATTACAGGATTGTGTGATGCAATCCAAATGGAGCCAGGTGTATTTCAAACAGCATGTGATTCACTGCAAAGGACATGTCAGGAGCCATGGAAACCATATGCAGCACAGTCTGTAGTGTCTGCATCTGCTTAACAGACAGATGGAAAGTCCAGGTAGGAATATCAACAATGTAGGAAAAAGGTAGATTGCTACAAAGGAGATAACGTCAGATTGCAGACGTGCACAATTAAAAGATACTTCACACATGCTTTAGGCCACAGTACAGACACACACACACACACACACACACACACACACACACACACACACACACACACACAAAAGGGGGGGGGGGGGCAAACGCACACATCCACCAACTGCAACACCTCCAACCTGAGGTGCTGGAGTCGGTGGCCATGTGTGTGTGAGATGTGCTTGCTTGCTTTATCTCTCTCTACTGACGAGGGCTGTGGGCGAAAGCTAAATGTCAGTGTCTTTTAATCAAGCCTGCCTTCAACTTGACGTGTCTTTTTTATGTCAAGTAGCAATCTATCTTTTCCTACATTGGTAACAAGCAGATGGGAATGAGTGGCCATCTCAACAGGTATTGTACGAACATATCACTGTAGGAACTTTTCTTCTAGTGTTGACCAATACTAGTGGTGTGTGGCGGAGGGCACAATTCACACCAAAGTCATATTCCCCCCCCCACTCCTCTGTTCCACTCGCGGATCGCACGAGGGAAAAATGACTGTCTGAATGCCGCAGTAGTACTTGAGGTGCTAACTCATTGGTAGGTTTATAAATGAAGTGAGAGCATTGCTGACTTTCGTATGAGTCCCCCTCCAGAGCTACACAGTACAAATGCACACATAAATACATATTCTTGTATCCAGCTGTGCAACATGCTCACAACCCATGTCATATGGATCCTTCCCCACAATGTGAGTTCCTCCGAATTACTTAGATATCAACTGCCCTTGCCACGTGCCCTTCGAACCTGTAATCCTCCTGGCCTCATTCTTCATGAGCTCCTTCCCCATACCAGCCTCTGCCCCCGTCTTGCTACCCTGACTGATCTTATCCTCCACTCACAGCCTCTTCTCCACAGAATCTTTCTTCCTCTATGCTATCTCCTCCTCCAATCCACTCTTCCACATAACTGCACACTGCACACAGTTCCCCTCACCTGCAACCAGAATGATGTCACCAGTTCTGCATTCCTATCCTGTGTGCCTCTGCTGCTTTTCCCTCCTCAACATCCGCCCCTTTTCTCCCCTTGCGCACTTCAACTGTCGCAACCCACAACCTCTCACTTTAGTCTACCTGTAGTGCTGCATTGTCCTGACCTCATCAACATAAGGCATGCTGCCACCAGTACCTATGATAGTCAGGGTATAAACATTGGAAGTAATATGCTCACACCTTAATTACAGTACACAGCACATCAAAAGGTGTCTCACACAGAAAGGAGGGATGAGAAGCAAAGTAGAAAAGTATGGAGGCAATGAAATCTGTTTACGCGTGGTGGCAAAGAGGGCAAACACAATCCCTGTCAATTCTTAAAAAATATTGCTGCAGACTAGAGTGAACCAAACGGTACTGCCTCTCTAGAATAGCCGCAACATAGTCTGGGAAAGAAACAGTTATGCCACCTAGCATTGCTCACAGCAAAGTGTCTGTCAGAAAACTAAAACTTGCTGGACTCGACAGAAGTGGATGTGTGAAACATTTAAAACTAGTTTGTCTATCGATGTGATGTCTGTTACGTGAGTCTGTAGTTTACACCAGGTGTGTTCCCCCACTACCCGTCCCCAGCATTACCTGGAGGCTCTTCTGCACCTACTGATGATATTGTAATTCTTACAAAAATGGAAAAGGAATAGGGAGATTAGTTGAACAATACAAATAATGCCTTGAAAAGGGGTTGTAAGATGAACATCAACAGAAGGGAAATGGAGCATAGTTGAGTTAAATCAAGTGATATTTCTTAATGTCAAATACAAATTGAGTGACTGGAAGTCTTTCTTAAAGGCACTTATCTGGAGCATAGCTTTGTACAGAAGTGAAATGTGGACAAGAAATAGTTCATACGAGAAGACGACAGAAGCTTCTGAAATGTGGTGCTACAGAAGAATTCTTAATGTTAGATGAGTATATCAGATAACTAATGAGCAGGCACTGAATCAGATTCACGAGAAAAGAAATTTATGGTTCAACTTGACTAAAAGAAGGTGTACCAGTGCCTACCTGCACTGTACATTAAGTCCTTGGAATCTCAATGATTAAAATGTTGTAGAATAATTGTAAATTGACTTCTAGGAATTCTGCAAATGATGTACACTAAATAAATTTCCGAATGGTGTGGCTTTTTTCTGCATTTATTGCCAATACAAACACTATAATGACAAGATATTTTTATGCAAGTAGGTATCTCCGCCTCTCCACTTCACTATACACAGACGTGGCATTAGCAACATAATCATAGTCTGAAGTTACAGCACTTTTTAGACACTATTTGCAGAAGACTGTTGCTGTAAACAATGTACACATTCAAGTTTTTGAGATAGTCATCAAAAGAGCAAACAACAAGTGCGTAATGCAGCACCAGTTTGAAGTCAACAATACCTGTCAATTCAAAAGAACTGATTCAATGACTACTTGAGAAGAGTACATCATATAATCCACACTTCTGTGCTGTTCATATATACATAGTCAAAAGATTTCCATGGAAAAGTTAAATATGAACTTTCCGATAGCTTAACAGTTGTATGGGAGTCAATATCATAATAGTAAGACAAAACCTTTTTTATGCAGAGGTCTACATCATAAAAGTCAACTTTAAAATCAGTAATTGATTTTGACACAACCCAGACTAATTGTAATGTCTCAAGACCCTGTATCAGTGTTGCACAAGAGCTAGCTTATCCTGGACTGAAAATTTTGGGTGACATCTAACTATTTGCAGACTGGCCTATGAACATGTTGCAATCTCAATGACATAATTGTTTGAAAAATGGTTAGGTTAGATTTTTCTAGGTAATATGGACTATAAGTATTAGCAGTAACTCAGTTTATGCCGTATATGGTGCTTTAGGAAATTAGAAAAGTTTATAAAAACCATTTTGTGCACCCATGGTGGGAACACTTCATTTATGGGTACAAGTCCCGTATTTAAAATTATGCAAAAATTTAATTAATGCTTAATAAATAAGAAACTGTGTCATCTTGTGCATAAAATCCAAGCTAACAAAAGTGTAACAGCAAAGGTCAGTTCCAACAAACATAGAGGCAAAATCTGCAGTGGAAAACGTAATTGATCACAAACTTTAATGTTAATTATCCTGTATGCTAATCATTTTTACTGAAATTGAAATATGTTAGTGAAAAGTCAGATGCCATTTTTTCTAATGAATGCTGTCACCATGCACATAAATACATATTAGGCACACAAAAACTGAAAAGTCATACTGTAATAAGGTGGTCAGTTATTCATGTCTTTTGATTAACAAGGTTTCCAGTAAAAATAGCGCATCACTAGAATCAATCAGCCCATTGAAAACTAATGCCTTGAATATTGAATCTAAGTGGGGAAAAGCTTAGTTAAGACTCTGCAATATTTCAGCACCTACCACATGTGTATTTTTTTAAAAAAAGAAACTTACAAAAATTGAAAAATAATGAAAGGAAAAAAAAATCAATTATTGGCAGGGGTGCAATAAGAGCAGATGGGAGATTCCAGCTTGCTCTCTTTCAAGGGGATTGTTTGACAGGTGACATAATGAAGCATCAAGCAATTGTCACTTTGGTAATGGAGCAAGGGGTGAAAAGGGGAAGGGGGGGATTTTAATTGGAGACCAAGGCTTGACTTCAGTAAGCAGTTTCAAATGAATTTAGGCTGCAGTAGGTTTGCAGAGATGATGGGGCTTGCAGCAAACCAGTCTTCGGACTGAGGACCACAAGGAGCAAAATCTTCTTCCACTACTGCACGGACCAATAACTGTGTTTGCACAACCGTAACTGACAACTTATAGTTATTCTTGGAATAACTGGTTCCTGAGTTGCAACACAATCACAATAACAGTCCTGTTGCTTCTAGACAAACTGCTCTCACTGATCTTTGTATGTGAATTGCCACAGACATTGACAATGCTTTAGAGAGTTAATTTCTTAAAGCCACCAGAATGGTGATTGATTGTTGAAATTTCCACTTCGCACAATCAATAATGTACGTGTGAGCTGATCTGGTCACACAAAACATCAAAATCTGACAGAAAGCCAAAACTAATAGTCACAACAAGAAAACTGGCAAATGTAAATGCTCAGGTCAGTACCCTTCCTGATCAGACTTTAGAAATACAGAAGCAAATGCATGACGAGAGCTTAGTTACCAGTTCCACCATCCTGGAAAGCCTGGGAGGAATGACTGAGAGTTGCCTAGATATTTCATTTCACTATCGAACCTAAATCTGAATATTATTATTCTTTGTTCATAATAGTTCGCCTAAGGAGTAAGTTTAAGTCACATTACCTTTACACGCTATTCAATACTGCTCCATCTGTTAGCTTATATATTTCCTCTCTTGTGCTACCCATTGTATTCCCCAATTGTTTAGGAAGTGTTTTGTCTTAGGAACCATCCTGAAGTGGGTGCATGCTACGAGATATGAAAACCCAGGTAGCCAAGAACTACAAAATTTTATTTAGTCTGTGAACAGAACAATACTCTCTGGGTTCGCTAAAAATAGCAAAAAAATACTTCTTGTGTGTGCAGCTCAGTGCCAACAGAGTATCCATCACCATGTAGTGGAATGTCCTCAGGGTGGTTGTAGTATATGTCCAGCTAGGCCGGGAGCTCAAAGGCGAAGTCAGTGGCGATGTCCTGCAATGTGGTGTACAGGAGGCACCCAGTGGAGGCCAGATGTTCAGACATGGCAGGCAATGTGCTCCTTGGACTGCAGATGTGGACAAAAGTCAGTCAGCCGAGTCTGGTGTGCCCTGCAACGGGAGCTCTGAACTGAGGAGCTGCAGTGAGACAGCCAAGCGAGCGCTTGGACGACTTGTGGCTGCGCTCAGGCACGAGGAGTCCGTGCTGAAGAACTGCGGACAGTCAGCGCCTGACCACAGAGGTGCTTCAGAGTGCAATTGCTGTAAATCAGCCAAGCTGCGATCTTTACAGCTGGGCCACAGACGGAGAGTACGACCGGTGGTCGGAGAAACGTGACTGGCAGCAACGAGATAGTGCAACACTTGTGATGGGGCCTCGCCCCCTGGGCCACGTGGTGATGCTTCTCAAGCAATTCACATACAGGACACAACACAAACGGATAGTTATATCGTTACAAACTTTTGTACAGTGTACCGGGTCTGAGAGTGGGGTTCTCGACACTTAAAACTGAAAGAAATTTGGTGATATAAGCACAGAAGGATTGTAAACAGAATAGGACTGACTCTTGAAGAGTTTGTGGTCCCACTTATAAATAAGACTGAAATGTTTAGTTGTGCAAACAAGTTTATATCAAGGTTCTAGAATCTTTCAGAGTCCTATAATGCTAAATTTCAAAGATTGGCAGAAATTGGGAACTGAACCTGGGACATGCCAGAGGCTCTAGATGTTATACTGGAATTGGACAAAACACTTGCAGCAGTGATACGCAGCACTGTGTACTGTTCTGTTTAATTTTCAGGATCACTTTGAAACAGTGTTTAGGGGGCTGCTGAATATTCATATATGCATACTTCATTCCAAAATGTAGTGTTTGAAATTATCTAAGTGGGTGTTAGCCATCTTTAAGCATTAACCCGTTACAAGATTAGTGTGCAGTTCTCTCATGAAACCAAACAAGAAATGACTGTTTGTGCTAGCATTATTTGTAAGTGAATAATGTGATAATAATAATAATAATGTCGTGTGACGAGGGCCTCCCGTCGGGTAGACCGTTCGCCTGGTGCAAGTCTTTCGATTTGACGCCACTTCAGTGACTACCGCGTCAATGGGGATGAAATGATGATGATTAGGACAACACAACACCCAGTCCCTGAGCGGAGAAAATCTCCGACCCAGCCGGGAAACGAACCCGGGTGCGTAGGAGAGACAATCTGTCACGCTGACCACTCAGCAACCAGGGGTGGACAATAATGTGATGAAATGGCCTCATTTATGAAAAAGAATGTTCCCAAAAAAAGTTATGTAATACATTTTACCCTTGAAAATGTGGAAGCGTCTATTTGGTACTTAATGCGAAATGACTTTTATACCACCATTATAACAGACTATTTTCATTGTAGGAACAAAAGGAACATAGTACTCCTTTCAAGACACTATTATGTATGACTTGTTGGAATAACTTATTTTTTTGTTTATGCAAAACATTATGTTCATGGTATGGCATATATATATATATATATATATATATATATATATATATATATATATATATATATATATATATATATAAAAAAAATAGAGGGAAACATTCCACGTGGGAAAAATATATTTAAAAAGAAAGATGATGAGACTTACCAAACAAAAGCGCTGGCAGGTCGATAGACACACAAACAAACACAAACATACACACAAAATTCTAGCTTTCGCAGCCAACGGTTGCCTCGTCAGGAAAGAGGGAAGGAGAAGGAAAGACAAAAGGATATGGGTTTTAAGGGAGAGGGTAAGGAGTCATTCCAATCCCGGGAGCGGAAAGACTTACCTTAGGGGGAAAAAAGGACAGGTATACACTCGCACACACACACACATATCCATCCGCATATACACAGACAAATGTCTGCTTGTGTCTGTGTATATGCGGATGGATATGTGTGTGTGTGCGAGTGTATACCTGTCCTTTTTTCCCCCTAAGGTAAGTCTTTCCGCTCCCGGGATTGGAATGACTCCTTACCCTCTCCCTTAAAACCCATATCCTTTTGTCTTTCCTTCAACAAAAGCACTGGCAGGTCGATAGACACACAAACATACACACAAAATTCTAGCTTTCGCAACCAACGGTTGCCTCGTCAGGAAAGAGGGAAGGAGAGGGAAAGACAAAAGGATTTGGGTTTTAAGGGAGAGGGTAAGGAGTCATTCCAATCCCGGGAGCGGAAAGACTTACCTTAGGGGGAAAAAAGGACAGGTATACACTCGCACACACACACATATCCATCCGCATATACACAGACACAAGCAGACATTTGTCTGTGTATATGCGGATGGATATGTGTGTGTGTGTGTGCGAGTGTATACCTGTCCTTTTTTCCCCCTAAGGTAAGTCTTTCCGCTCCCGGGATTGGAATGACTCCTTACCCTCTCCCTTAAAACCCAAATCCTTTTGTCTTTTCCTCTCCTTCCCTCTTTCCTGACGAGGCAACCGTTGGTTGCGAAAGCTATAATTTTGTGTGTATGTTTGTGTTTGTTTGTGTGTCTATCGACCTGCCAGCGCTTTTGTTTGGTAAGTCTCATCATCTTTCTTTTTAGATATATTTTTCCCACGTGGAATGTTTCCCTCTATTATATATATATATATATATATATATATATATATATATATACCTAAAAACAAAGATGATGTGACTTACCAAATGAAAGTGCTGGCAGGTCGACAGACACACAAACGAACACAAACATACACACAAAATTCAAGCTTTCGCAACAAACTGTTGCCTCATCAGGAAAGAGGGAAGGAGAGGGAAAGACGAAAGGATGTGGGTTTTAAGGGAGAGGGTAAGGAGTCATTCCAGTCCCGGGAGCGGAAAGACTTACCTTAGGGGGAAAAAAGGACGGGTATACACTCGCACACACACACACACATAGCCATCCACACATATACAGACACAAGCAGACATATTTAAAGACAAAGAGTTTGGGCAGAGATGTCAGTCGAGGCAGAAGTGCAGAGGCAAAGATGTTGTTGAATGACAGGTGAGGTATGAGTGGCGGCAACTTGAAATTACCGGAGATTGAGCCCTGGTGGATAACGGGAAGAGAGGATATATTGAAGAGCAAGTTCCCATCTCCGGAGTTCGGATAGGTTGGTGTTAGTGGGAAGTATCCAGATAACCCGGACGGTGTAACACTGTGCCAAGATGTGCTGGCCGTGCACCAAGGCATGTTTAGCCACAGGGTGATCCTCATTACCAACAAACACTGTCTGCCTGTGTCCATTCATGCGAATGGACAGTTTGTTGCTGGTCATTCCCACATCATTCCCCATCACAGTGTAGGCAGGTCAGTTGGTAGATCACGTGTGTGCTTTCACACGTGGCTCTGCCTTTGATTGTGTACACCTTCCGGGTTACAGGACTGGAGTAGGTGGTGGTGGGAGGGTGCATGGGACAGGTTTTACACCGGGGGCGGTTACAAGGGTAGGAGCCAGAGGGTAGGGAAGGTGGTTTGGGGATTTCATAGGGATGAACTAAGAGGTTACGAAGGTTAGGTGGACGGCGGAAAGACAGTCTTGGTGGAGTGGGGAGGATTTCATGAAGGATGGATCTCATTTCAGGGCAGGATTTGAGGAAGTCGTATCCCTGCTGGAGAGCCACATTCAGAATCTGATCCAGTCCCGGAAAGTATCCTGTCACAAGTGGGGCACTTTTGTGGTTCTTCTGTGGGAGGTTCTGGGTTTGAGAGGATGAGGAAGTGGCTCTGGTTATTTGCTTCTGTACCAGGTCGGGAGGGTAGTTGCGGGATGCGAAAGCTGTTGTCAGGTTGTTGGTGTAATGCTTCAGGGATTCCGGACTGGAGCAGATTCGTTTGCCACAAAGACCTAGGCTGTAGGGAAGGGACCGTTTGATGTGGAATGGGTGGCAGCTGTCGTAATGGAGGTACTGTTGCTTGTTGGTGGGTTTGATGTGGACGGACGTGTGAAGCTGGCCATTGGACAGGTGAAGGTCAACATCAAGGAAAGTGGCATGGGATTTGGAGTAGGACCAGGTGAATCTGATGGAACCAAAGGAGTTAAGGTTGGAGAGGAAATTCTGGAGTTCTTCTTCACTGTGAGTCCAGATCATGAAGATGTCATCAATAAATCTGTACCAAACTTTGGGTTGGCAGGCCTGGGTAACCAAGAAGGCTTCCTCTAAGCGACCCATGAATAGGTTGGCGTACGAGGGGGCCATCCTGGTACCCATGGCTGTTCCCTTTAATTGTTGGTATGTCTGGTCTTCAAAAGTGAAGAAGTTGTGGGTCAGGATGAAGCTGGCTAAGGTAATGAGGAAAGAGGTTTTAGGTAGGGTGGCAGGTGATCGGCGTGAAAGGAAGTGCTCCATCGCAGCGAGGCCCTGGACGTGCGGGATATTTGTGTATAAGGAAGTGGCATCAATGGTTACAAGGATGGTTTCTGGGGGTAACGGATTGGGTAAGGATTCCAGGCGTTCGAGAAAGTGGTTGGTGTCTTTGATGAAGGATGGGTGAGGGCAATGGATCGTTCAGTTTGGAACTGGTATATGGACTGATGGAAAGAAGGGTTGCAGCCAGAGATGGGAACTTTAAGTGTGAGGCCTTTGGGGGTTATGCCAAATGTCAGGCAAGCCTGAGAAAATAAAATAAAACCTAATCCTTCACCTACACATCAACTCAGCCAATGAACACACCCGTCAACTCCTATCCTTAATAAAAGTCCTCAATCTTTCCTCTCCCACATCCACACCGGCTATTCAGAGCATCCTCCTACAGGCCAACTGCCAATTAGAACAGCATGCCACCCTTCACCTCAAAAAACTATCCAATCTCCTGGTTTCCCACCTCCGGAAAGGCAACTCACTCACCCTTCACAACCTTTCCAGCAAACCTTAACCACCTCTCATTGCACACAAAGCCAGTCTCTCCCATCTACTCAATCTCCCACTTCCAGCTCCATTCCCTCCAAAAACTCAAAATTCCAATCAACACAATCTGGTACCACAACACCCTAATTCAGTAGTTAACCTTTCCTCCAAACTTCTCTCCCAATCCGAAACCTCTGTCCTATCCAAAGGCCTCACCTTCAGCCCCACTCCCAGATACAACCAAACAGCCCTCGTCGAAGATTTACTGTCCTACACTCATACTCTCTGCTGGAAGTATCACTTTGCCACGAAAAAAAATGATCCTAATCCTACCCCTAATGATCCAACTCCCCAAGACACTATCCAAATTGAACCCTGCCTGGAACAGTTCCGTCCTCCGTCACAGCGGGACCCACCTCCTCTTCCTCAAAATCACCCTCTCCAAACCTTCCAGGAATTTCTGACTTCCAGCATTGCCTCTCAATCCTTCTTAAAAAACCTTAATCCTACTCCCAACATCACCACTGCTGAAGCCCAGGCTATCCGTGATCTGAAGGCTGACCGGTCCATCGTCATTCTTCCGGCGGACAAGGGTTCCACGACCGTGGTACTTGATCGTCGGTAGTATGTGGCTGAGGGACTGCGTCAGCTTTCAGACAACACCACATACAAAGTTTGCCAAGGTAATCCCATTGCTGATGTCCAGGCAGAGCTTCAAGGAATCCTCAGAACCTTAGGCCCCCTACAAAACCTTTCACCTGACTCCATTAACCTCCTGACCCCACCGACACCCCGCACCCCTACCTTCTTCCTAAAATTCACAAACCCAATCATCCTGGCCGCCCCATTGTAGCTGGTTACCAAGCCCCCACAGAACGTATCTCTGCCTACGTAGATCAACACCTTCAACCCATTACATGCAGTCTCCCATCCTTCATCAAAGACACCAACCACTTTCTCGAACGCCTGGAATCCTTACCCAATCCGTTACCCCCAGAAACCATCCTTGTAACCATTGATGCCACTTCCTTATACACAAATATCCCGCACGTCCAGGGCCTCGCTGCGATGGAGCACTTCCTTTCACGCCGATCACCTGCCACCCTACCTAAAACCTCTTTCCTCATTACCTTAGCCAGCTTCATCCTGACCCACAACTTCTTCACTTTTGAAGACCAGACATACCAACAATTAAAGGGAACAGCCATGGGTACCAGGATGGCCCCCTCGTACGCCAACCTATTCATGGGTCGCTTAGAGGAAGCCTTCTTGGTTACCCAGGCCTGCCAACCCAAAGTTTGGTACAGATTTATTGATGACATCTTCATGATCTGGACTCACAGTGAAGAAGAACTCCAGAATTTCCTCTCCAACCTTAACTCCTTTGGTTCCATCAGATTCACCTGGTCCTACTCCAAATCCCATGCCACTTTCCTTGATGTTGACCTTCACCTGTCCAATGGCCAGCTTCACACGTCCGTCCACATCAAACCCACCAACAAGCAACAGTACCTCCATTACGACAGCTGCCACCCATTCCACATCAAACGGTCCCTTCCCTACAGCCTAGGTCTTTGTGGCAAACGAATCTGCTCCAGTCCGGAATCCCTGAAGCATTACACCAACAACCTGACAACAGCTTTCGCATCCCGCAACTACCCTCCCGACCTGGTACAGAAGCAAATAACCAGAGCCACTTCCTCATCCTCTCAAACCCAGAACCTCCCACAGAAGAACCACAAAAGTGCCCCACTTGTGACAGGATACTTTCCGGGACTGGATCAGATTCTGAATGTGGCTCTCCAGCAGGGATACGACTTCCTCAAATCCTGCCCTGAAATGAGATCCATCCTTCATGAAATCCTCCCCACTCCACCAAGACTGTCTTTCCGCCGTCCACCTAACCTTCGTAACCTCTTAGTTCATCCCTATGAAATCCCCAAACCACCTTCCCTACCCTCTGGCTCCTACCCTTGTAACCGCCCCCGGTGTAAAACCTGTCCCATGCACCCTCCCACCACCACCTACTCCAGTCCTGTAACCCGGAAGGTGTACACAATCAAAGGCAGAGCCACGTGTGAAAGCACACACGTGATCTACCAACTGACCTGCCTACACTGTGATGGGGAATGATGTGGGAATGACCAGCAACAAACTGTCCATTCGCATGAATGGACACAGGCAGACAGTGTTTGTTGGTAATGAGGATCACCCTGTGGCTAAACATGCCTTGGTGCACGGCCAGCACATCTTGGCACAGTGTTACACCGTCCGGGTTATCTGGATACTTCCCACTAACACCAACCTATCCGAACTCCGGAGATGGGAACTTGCTCTTCAATATATCCTCTCTTCCCGTTATCCACCAGGGCTCAATCTCCGGTAATTTCAAGTTGCCGCCACTCATACCTCACCTGTCATTCAACAACATCTTTGCCTCTGCACTTCTGCCTCGACTGACATCTCTGCCCAAACTCTTTGTCTTTAAATATGTCTGCTTGTGTCTGTGTATATGCAGATGGATATGTGTGTGTGTGCGAGTGTATACCTGTCCTTTTTTCCCCCTAAGGTAAGTCTTTCCGCTCCCGGGATTGGAATGACTCCTTACCCTCTCCCTTAAAACCCACATCCTTTCGTCTTTCCCTCTCCTTCCCTCTTTCCTGATGAGGCAACCGTTGGTTGCGAAAGCTAGAATTTTGTGTGTATGTTTGTGTTTGTTTGTGTGTCTGTCGACCTGCCAGCACTTTCATTTGGTAAGTCACATCATCTTTGTTTTTAGGTATATTTTTCCTTCATGGAATGTTTCCTTCTATTATAACTATTATATATAAAAAGAAAGATGATGATTGTTGGGTTCAAATTAATGATATGAATATAATGTGTGTGTGTGTGTGTGTGTGTGTGTGTGTGTGTGTGTAACACGCAATAGTTTTCAAAGGTGTATGTGCTGCAGTTGACAAATTGTATGTATCTACATAAGAATTAATAGTGCATTAATTACCATCACATTCAATATTCTATTTAAATATATTCTATTATATTCATATAATTAATTTGAACCCAACAATCATCATCTTTCTTTTTAAATATATTTTTCCCACGTGGAATGTTTTCCTCTATTATATATATATATATATATATATATATATATATATATATATATATATATATATATATATATAATAGAGGGAAACATTCCACGTGGGAAAAATATATTTAAAAAGAAAGATGATGAGACTTACCCAACAAAAGCGCTGGCAGGTCGATAGACACACAAATAAACACAAACATACACACAAAACTCTAGCTTTCGCAACCAACGGTTGCCTCGTCAGGAAAGAGGGAAGGAGAAGGAAAGACAAAAGGATTGGGTTTTAAGGGAGAGGGTAAGGAGTCATTCCAATCCCGGGAGCGGAAAGACTTACCTTAGGGGGAAAAAAGGACAGGTTTACACTCGCACACACACACATATCCATCCACACATACACAGACACAAGCAGACATTTGTAAAGGCAAAGAGTTTGGGCAGAGATGTCAGTCGGGACGGAAATACAGAGGCAAAGATGATGTTGAAAGACAGGTGAGGTATGAGCGGCGGCAGATTGAAATTAGCGGAGATTGAGGCCTGGCGGATAGCGAGAAGAGAGGATATGCTGAAGGGCAATTTCCCATCTCCGGAGTTCTGACAGGTTGGTGTTAGTGGGAAGTATCCAGATAACCCGGAAGGTGTAACACTGTGCCAAGATGTGCTGGCCGTGCACCAAGGCATGTTTAGCCACAGGGTGATCCTCATTACCAACAAACACTGTCTGCCTGTGTCCATTCATGCGAATGGACAGTTTGTTGCTGGTCATTCCCACATAGAACGCTTCTTCCGGCGGACAAGGGTTCCACGACTGTGGTACTTGATCGTCGGGAGTATGTGGCTGAGGGACTGCGTCAGCTTTCAGACAACACTACTTACAAAGTTTGCCATGGTAATCCCATCCCTGATGTCCAGGCGGAGCTTCAAGGAATCCTCAGAACCTTAGGCCCCCTACAAAACCTTTCACCTGACTCCATCAACCTCCTGACCCCACCAACACCCCGCACCCCCACCTTCTACCTTCTTCCCAAAATTCACAAACCCAATCATCCCGGCCGTCCCATTGTAGCTGGTTACCAAGCCCCCACAGAACGCATCTCTGCCTACGTAGATCAACACCTTCAACCCATTACATGCAGTCTCCCATCCTTCATCAAAGACACCAACCACTTTCTCGAACGCCTGGAATCCCTACCCAGTCTGTTACCCCCGGAAACCATCCTTGTAACCATTGATGCCACTTCCTTATACACAAATATTCCGCATGTCCAGGGCCTCGCTGCGATGGAGCACTTCCTTTCACGCCAATCACCTGCCGCCCTACCTAAAACCTCTTTCCTCATTACCTTAGCCAGCTTCATCCTGACCCACAACTTCTTCACTTTTGAAGGCCAGACATACCAACAATTAAAGGGAACTGCCATGGGTACCAGGATGGCCCCCTCGTACGCCAACCTATTCATGGGTCGCTTAGAGGAAGCCTTCTTGGTTACCCAGGCCTGCCAACCCAAAGTTTGGTACAGATTTATTGATGACATTTTCATGATCTGGACTCACAGTGAAGAAGAACTCCAGAATTTCATCTCCAACCTCAACTCCTTTGGTTCCATCAGATTCACCTGGTCCTACTCTAAATCCCATGCCACTTTCCTTGACGTTGACCTCCACCTGACCAATGGCCAGCTTCACACGTCCGTCCGCATCAAACCCACCAACAAGCAACAGTACCTCCATTATGACAGCTGCCACCCATTCCACATCAAACGGTCCCTTCCCTACAGCCTAGGTCTTCGTGGCAAACGAATCTGCTCCAGTCCGGAATCCTTGAACCATTACACCAACAACCTGAAAACAGCTTTTGCATCCCGTAACTACCCTCCCAACCTGGTACAGAAGCAAATAACCAGAGCCACTTCCTCATCTCCTCAAACCCGGAACCTTCCACAGAAGAACCCCAAAAGTGCCCCACTTGTGACAGGATACTTTCCGGGACTGGATCAGATTCTGAATGTGACTCTCCAGCAGGGATACGACTTCCTCAAATCCTGCCCTGAAATGAGATCCATCCTTCATGAAATCCTCCCCACTCCACCAAGAGTGTCTTTCCGCCATCCACCTAACCTTCGTAACCTCTTAGTTCATCCCTATGAAATCCCCAAACCACCTTCCCTACCCTCTGGCTCCTACCCCTGTAACCGCCCCCGGTGTAAAACCTGTCCCATGCACCCTCCCACCACCACCTATTCCAGTCCTGTAACCCGGAAGGTGTACACAATCAAAGGCAGAGCCACGTGTGAAAGCACCCACGTGATTTACCAACTGACCTGCCTACACTGTGAAGCGTTCTATGTGGGAATGACCAGCAACAAACTGTCCATTCGCATGAATGGACACAGGCAGACAGTGTTTGTTGGTAATGAGGATCACCCTGTGGCTAAACATGCCTTGGTGCACGGCCAGCACATCTTGGCACAGTGTTACACCGTCCGGGTTATCTGGATACTTCCCACTAACACCAACCTGTCAGAACTCCGGAGATGGGAACTTGCCCTTCAGCATATCCTCTCTTCTCGCTATCCGCCAGGCCTCAATCTCCGCTAATTTCAATCTGCCGCCGCTCATACCTCACCTGTCTTTCAACATCATCTTTGCCTCTGTATTTCCGTCCCGACTGACATCTCTGCCCAAACTCTTTGCCTTTACAAATGTCTGCTTGTGTCTGTGTATGTGTGGATGGATATGTGTGTGTGTGTGCGAGTGTAAACCTGTCCTTTTTTCCCCCTAAGGTAAGTCTTTCCGCTCCCGGGATTGGAATGACTCCTTACCCTCTCCCTTAAAACCCAATCCTTTTGTCTTTCCTTCTCCTTCCCTCTTTCCTGACGAGGCAACCGTTGGTTGCGAAAGCTAGAGTTTTGTGTGTATGTTTGTGTTTATTTGTGTGTCTATCGACCTGCCAGCGCTTTTGTTGGGTAAGTCTCATCATCTTTCTTTTTAAATATATATATATATAAACGAACACAAACATACACACAAAATTCAAGCTTTCGCAACAAACTGTTGCCTCATCAGGAAGGAGGGAAGGAGAGGGAAAGACGATACCCTCTCCCTTAAAACCCACATCCTTCCCTCTTTCCTGATGAGGCAACAGTTTGTTGCGAAAGCTTGAATTTTGTTTGTATGTTTGTGTTCGTTTGTGTGTCTGTCGACCTGCCAGCACTTTCATTTGGTAAGTCACATCATCTTTGATATAAATATGCGGAAGGTGTGTGTGTGTGTGTGTGTGTGTGTGTGTGTGTGTGTGTGTGTGTGTGTGTGTGTGTAACACGCAATAGTTTTCAAAGGTGTATGTGCTGCAGTTGACAAATTGTATGTATCTACATAAGAATTAATAGTGCATTAATTACCATCACATTCAATATTACTACAGTGTGGAAAAAGGTTACAATTGACATTGTGAATTGTGGTTTATTTGTCTCATAATGAACATAATCTAAGTTGTTTGATTCAAGTACAGGAGACATGTCAAACTGTGGTAAAATTTCACCATAAACAACGAACAGTTGATATTAACAAGCAGCATCATAATAACAATACAATTTTTATTATGTATACATACAATAAAATCGGACACTTAATTACCCTTTGCTCAAATTATCATTTCATCTTCTATGAATTCTTCTATTGAATAGCAACATTTCTCCCACATATTCTGCCATAGCTTTGTTTTTAAAATTTCTGGTTTCATATTAAATATGTTTTGGCCCATTAACTTGTTGTATATTGTCATCCCCATGTACTGTGGAGTCTGTGCATATAATTTCAACAGGTGTGTGGGTAGCATAAATTTATTTTTATTTCTTGTGTTATATGTATGGTTAAAATGATTCTCCTCAAATAATTTTTGTCTGCTGTGTAGGAAGATTGTAATTTCATAAATGTATACAGAGGGAACAGTTAGGATTTGTAGTTTCCAAAATAATGGGCAACATGACTCTGTTTGCTGTTCAGTACACATGTATCGGACAATTTTCTTTTGCGGTTTCATTATGTGAGAAGCACTACTTGAACTCCCCCAGAAAATTATCCCGTATCTAATAACAGATTCAAAATAACTATGATAAGCAAATTTTTAGTATACTCAAGTCAGTGGAATTTGCTAGTATTTGCATTGCACATGCAAAACTGCTTAGTTTATTTGGTAGGAAGTCAATATGTGTATTCTTGTCAACATTTTGAATGTTTGGTTTTGAAATGTACCACATGGGTTTTAACAATGTTCAGTTTCAACCCATTTAACTGGAACCAGCTTTCTAAGGTATCCAGTATGCTTAAGATGGAGCTAGGAATTTTTTTTGCATCGTCATCTTCAATTAAGACAGAAGTATCGTCTGCAAACAGAACTGTTGGGGAATTTACATATATGAGTAAGCGATTTACGTAGAACAGGAACAGGTTTCACCCCAAAATGGAGCCTTGAGACACACCTTGTGATACTGTACTCCATTTAGAATAGTAATTTACCACTTCTGAGGGGATAGTTACCCTATGTTTTCTGTTGAGTAAGTATGATGCTAGCCAATTTAGAGCATTGTCCTTAATCCTGTATTAGTCTAATTTGTGGGTAAGCAAAAACTGGCTTCCATAAATTCAACAAGAGAATAAAAACAATGCTGGAACATTTTACTGGTAACATTCTTCCTGTATGAGTTATTATTTTTCAATGTGCAAGGCAAGTTATTATAGAGTATGCTGCCATGATTCCTCACATTGTCAGGGCATTTACTCAGTTTCTGGCTTGTCAGATGAATGTTACCATTAGCACAGGTGTAGTGATCACACACATCATCTTTTGTTTCAAAGAAATGGAGATTATTATTTATGAATGAAAAGTCTGCAACAAGTATATGCGTGGGACTGGTAATATTCCCAGTTCTTAGAAGATTGGCTCAATTGCTGCATGTGGTGGCAATTATATCGTGATCTACACTGTTAATTATCACGTGACAGATATTTTCTTGTGTATTGACCCTCAGAAGGGAATAAAGTACGAAATGACTGAATTAACCAGAGCAATGTATACAATGCTGATGGTAGTCATGTCCTACTCTAAAAGCGTAGTTGAAGCTAGTGTGATGTAACATGGGTTATTCGTGAGAATGACCTATGTTGTACTGAGGATACTCTCACTGGAAAAACATGGCCACGTGTCTTATTAACATTTTATGTAGTGGGAAAAATACACTGTCCACACCCTGGACTGTGATCTGTGTGGACGTTGCGTATGCAGTGATGTAATATGGCAGAGGCGAGGTCAGCGTGGTGAGCACAGTAGCACTTGCTGGATGTGAACATTTACACCTTCATGACACCCCTTGAATGTGTCATGAACACATTGGAGAAAAGTGACATACTGCAATGTAAACACACAAGAGAAATGAAGTTTGTAACTGTTAGATCTTAAGCTGAGTTTGATGTGGTTGGACATATTGATTGACGAATTTGAATTTATGAGGTACAGACCGCATTGGAAGGAGAATAGTTGAAGGTAACGTAGACTGCATCACAATGACAGATTCACCAAGCAGCGTTCCCTACACACACACACACACACACACACACACACACACTCTCTCTCTCTCTCTCTCTCTCTCTCTCTCTCTCTAACACAGTCTCTAGCTGCAGAGGCCACACTGCGAGCAGCTGCACATGATGGGAGAGACAAATGGGGGTGGGGGTATGGATGAGGTTGGGGTGGGGAAAGGGAGGGACGGCAGGGTAGGGGTAGGGGGATGGTACAGTGCTGCTTGTGAAAGCCTACACAGACATGCAGAGAGGTTATGGCAGTACGTGCAGTTGGGAGGTTAGACGGAGGGCAGGGGGGAGGTGGGGAAAGCAGAAAAGGAGAGAGGTAAAAAGACTAGGTGCATTGGTGGAATAGAAGACTGTGTAGCACTGGAATGGGATCAGGGAAGGGGCTGGACTAATGTAGGTCGAGGCCAGCAGGGTTACGGGAACGTAGGACACACTGTAGTAAGAGTTCCCACCTGCGTAATTCAGAAAAGCTGGTGTTGGTGGGAAGGATCCTGATGACAGGCTGTGAATCAGTCACTGAATTAAAGAACAGTGTGTACATCCTCCCACCACCACCTATCCCAGTCTGGTTACAAGCATCACCTAGCCCATCAAAGGCAGGTCTAATTGTGAAACCAATCATGTGATCTGTACAATGCCGTTAAATTATATAATAATAAATGTTGCACTACTCATGTTGCACAGCAGTGGATATTCCACTGTTAAGTGTTGTCTATTGACAACCTGTTATCTCACTAATCTGTTCAATAACTTCATTGTCTATGACTATTGGCTCTATATCTATTGATACCATAAGACCATATGAACTGTTTTATCTATAGTAAGTAAGAGGTTGCTCCATAGAGCCAGTACGGCAGATTTTTGTTGTTATCAACTAAATCATCTCTCATATGCCATGGAGAAATGTTTCAAGAGAGGAGTGTACTGCCAAGGGAAGGTTTCCTGGGAGACCATTGCTAAAGTGAAAGAAAAGTTGAGACCTGTGACACTCCTGAGGTGACTGATAATGTGTGTCTATAAGTTGTTGCTACCTTCTGTTTGAGAGGTATAACTGAAACCAATCATTCCTGGCTCCTCTTATACCTTTAGCATCCAGTCTTTATAGGAGTAGGATGTGACTGACTAGATCAAGTACAGTTCTAAGATCACTATGGAGTTCCAGCCAGCTTAAACAGTTCTTAAATATATTAACTTTTAGAGGTAAGCAGCCCTCATTCTTTTACTGAAACTAGGAATGAGAAACATATCTTTAAGTGATTGCCATGTCACATTTCCAACCGAGTTGAAAATTCCATGTTTGCTCACAACATTACAACACATGACCAGCTCATCTGAGGCACTGTAACCAGTGGTCTTCTGTGAGCTTAAAACGTCCCCTTTGAACAATTTATACATGACTGTGCTTAAACTGACACACAATATTTTTAGCGCAACGCAATCTGACTTTCAAAAATCCCTACAAAAGAATGGCCCTGGCGCTGATAACCACGCTGTTGAGCGCCCCCCAAACCAAACATCATCATCATCAAAAAGAATGGCCCTGACTAACATTAACCTATACCTTTCACAAATCACTTACCTTCACTTACCTCACAAAAATCTTCGTTACTCAAGCTACAGCAAAACAGCGAGCGCCACTACTGCCAGCTAAATAAAAGATTCAAACTACGGAAGGCACTAACTACTGATAGGCATAGTTAGCAAATGAAAGATTTTAATAGAGAACAAACAATGTATTTACCTTAATATCATCAAAAGTCATAATATATGTAATTTCAAAACTCCGCCATTTCCTTCCACACATCCATCACTGCTGGCGGCTCACCTCCAACTGTGCAACGCTACGCGCTGGTCACATCCAGCTGCCACTGCCCAACACTACAATGGCAGACAACAATGCAAACTAGCCACAGACTGCACACAGCACAGCCAGTGATTTTCGTACAGAGCGCTACGTAACGTTGCAAATAAGAAAACATAAACAGCCTACTTACATAGCCCCCATGCTCCCCACAAAAAATTTTACAAATTGTTTTGAGCACTGGGCAATACATATTTGTTAAAATTTTTCATAATCGTAATTACAATAACAAAGAAATCAAATGCACACACTTATTGATACAATGTTGGTCAAAAGCTAAAATTTTCTCACAGTCCATAAAGACAGTCCTGATCATTCATCATAATAGTAATTACAGTTTTTTTTCACAAAGTCTCATTAGTAAAAGAAATTGCACACAGAAGTAATGGATTTCCATGCAGTCTTGAAGAAGTAGTGGTGTCCTTCCAACGGAAAGACAGTGCTGACTCTTGACATGCTGACAGGTAATGGGCCACAACAGAGCAAACCCACAGCAGAGTCATTCAACGTTTTGAAGAAGATTGGTAGGTAGGTCATCACAGAGCAGACCCACTGTAGTCCTGGTAGAGATTGTGGTATTGGTGGGCCACCAGAGGTGCAGACCCACTGCAGTCCTTGTAGAGATAATGGGTATTGGTGGGCCATCAAAGATGCAGACCCACTGTAGTCCATGTAGAAATAATGGTATTGGTGGGTCATCAAAGATGCAGACCCACTGTAGTCCTTGTAGAGATGGCCAGCAGCCATCTGTTGTGACTGTGCGGGTGCACAATCACCATTGAAGAGTCTTGCAGTTAATATAGCAAGTCCATAACCACCACTTGTGCACTCACAAAGTTTTTGGAATTGTCCTTAGAACCAGCAATGCTGTTATCCAGTCCCTTGCTGAATTATTAACACACGTGCAAACACTAACAGTCCCAACTTCTCACATATTGTCCATATACTATGACCAACAGAAACGTGTGCAGTGAAATGTAATTTGATGTACTGGTGTCAATTACAATTTTATAACATAAGAATACAATTACAAAGGTACAAAATACATCATTAAAGAACATAACAATATAGATAACATTTGTAGTACAGGCTTTACAAAAGAATCGAAATAACGTATTCATCAGTGTTATAGGAATTATGACATAAGTAAATACATAAAAGATCAGAATAACTTGCGAAACATCAACTTTACACATGAGCATTAAAACGAAAACTGAATAAATAATGTCTAAACATCTTTACAAGGTAAATAACATATTATTAATGCCAATTATATTCGAGGATAACAGTATTCCTCATAGTTCATGTAGCTGAGTATTAGAAAAAGAAAAAATTCTATGAAACTACACAGAGACAGGAAGAAAACAAATACACAAGGGTACACAAACACATAGTGGGATAACACAAAAGGAAAGGACAGGGTTTGTTTTCAGTGTAACATTTGGTACTGCAGTCCAACCCAAAACTTGATTCCGTATGTCGTCCCTCTTATTTCAACATTTGCTCCAGCCAAAAAAACATCCTATCCAAGCATGCTTTCTGTATTCTGTTCACATCCTCTTTCAAAAATAGTTTTTCTCCACTGTGCACTACTTTTTTGGCCAAACTATTTTCTTATAGCTTCTTAATGCATTTCTTCCAATTCATCATAGTTAGTTTCTTATATAGTCTACCCCTTCTTAAGCTAACTTAAATCTACTGAGCTCAGATGCTAAACTAAGGGACGAGGCAATGCAGCAACACAAAACAATTAACGCAAACAGCAATGCAAGCAGCAGTAAATCTAAATTAACAGATAAAATGCAAAATTACAACTAATATGAGCCAATGTGCAGCAACAAGAAAAATAAATCAGTAGTAAAACTGGCTTAACAGCGTAATACAAAGTCAAATTCAGTAACACTATGCCTGGCAAACAGCAGCAGCAACTTATACCTAAACATGACATAGCTCAAGCAGAAAAAATATTACAGTAAAAACAACAATGCAGATAAGGAAAATGTATATTCACATCTTAATGTCTATGTAATTAAAGTGGTGCACCACAACTTATTCTACAAAAGAAATTACCAAGTACTTGAAAAGAAAATTATAGATGCAGTTACTGTTATTAGTCCCTTCTTATTGTTATCTCCATTCCAAGAGCTCCTTATTCGAAGAATGTGGATCAGAAAATAATTATTTAATAGATCTGTTGACAGAAAGTGTTCACATTAGCAGATGCATTTAAGTTTATTTTATAAAACCAATGCCGCAACACAGCTGGAAACCAGATATCAAATGAAATAAGCAACTATGTACAAAGTAAAGCATAAAATAATCATTCAGTAGTCATGAGGCATTTCATAAGTTAGTAGAAATTCTCTCAATTCTCATAGAAAAACACTTGTCATAATCAGGTGTGCAGACGTACAAATACACTCCTGGAAATGGAAAAAAGAACATATTGACACTGGTGTGTCAGACCCACCATACTTGCTCCGGACACTGCGAGAGGGCTGTACAAGCAATGATCACACGCACGGCACTTCGGACACACCAGGAACCGTGGTGTTGGCCGTCGAATGGCGCTAGCTGCGCAGCATTTGTGCACCGCCGCCGTCAGTGTCAGCCAGTTTGCCGTGGCATACGGAGCTCCATCGCAGCCTTTAACACTGGTAGCATGCCGTGACAGCGTGGACGTGAACCGTATGTGCAGTTGTCGGACTTTCAGCGAGGGCGTATAATGGGCATGCGGGAGGCCGGGTGGACGTACTGCCGAATTGCTCAACACGTGGGGCGTGAGGTCTCCACAGTACATCGATGTTGTCGCCAGTGGTCGGCGGAAGGTGCACGTGCCCGTCGACCTGGGACCGAACCGCAGCGACGCACGGATGCACGCCAAGACCGTAGGATCCTACGCAGTGCCGTAGGGGACCGCACCGCCACTTCCCAGCAAATTAGGGACACTGTTGCTCCTGGGGTATCGGCGAGGACCATTCGCAACCATCTCCATGAAGCTGGGCTACGGTCCCGCACACCGTTAGGCCGTCTTCCGCTCACGCCCCAACATCGTGCAGCCCGCCTCCAGTGGTGTCGCGACAGGCGTGAATGGAGGGACGAATGGAGACGTGTCGTCTTCAGCGATGAGAGTCGCTTCTGCCTTGGTGCCAATGATGGTCGTATGCGTGTTTGGCGCCGTGCAGGTGAGCGCCACAATCAGGACTGCATACGACCGAGGCACACAGGGCCAACACCCGGCATCATGGTGTGGGGAGCGATCTCCTACACTGGCCGTACACCACTGGTGATCATCGAGGGGACACTGAATAGTGCACGGTACATCCAAACCGTCATCGAACCCATCGTTCTACCATTCCTAGACCGGCAAGGGAACTAGCTGTTCCAACAGGACAATGCACGTCCGCATGTATCCCGTGCCACCCAACGTGCTTCAGCGATGAGAGTCGCTTCTGCCTTGGTGGCAATGATGGTCGTATGCGTGTTTGGCGCCGTGCAGGTGAGCGCCACAATCAGGACTGCATACGACCGAGGCACACAGGGCCAACACCCGGCATCATGGTGTGGGGAGCAATCTCCTACACTGGCCGTACACCACTGGTGATCATCGAGGGGACACTGAATAGTGCACGGTACATCCAAACCGTCATTGAACCCATCGTTCTACCATTGCTAGACCGGCAAGGGAACTTGCTGTTCCAACAGGACAATGCACGTCCGCATGTATCCCATGCCACCCAACGTGCTCTAGAAGGTGTAAGTCAACTACCCTGGCCAGCAAGATCTCCGGATCTGTCCCCCATTGAGCATGTTTGGGACTGGATGAAGCGTCGTCTCATGCGGTCTGCACGTCCAGCACGAATGCTGGTCCAACTGAGGCGCCAGGTGGAAATGGCATGGCAAGCCGTTCCACAGGACTACATCCAGCATCTCTACGATCGTCTCCATGGGAGAATAGCAGCCTGCATTGCTGCGAAAGGTGGATATACACTGTACTAGTGCCGACATTGTGCATGCTCTGTTGCCTGTGTCTATGTGCCTGTGGTTCTGTCAGTGTGATCATGTGATGTATCTGACCCCAGGAATTTGTCAATAAAGTTTCCCCTTCCTGGGACAATGAATTCACGGTGTTCTTATTTCAATTTCCAGGAGTGTATTTCCCATCAATTCATAAGCATTTCAGTAAGTAGCACAAAATACGAGTAATCATATGTTTTCAGGTAACGAGCGTGTCGTATTAGCGATGCTTTCTCTAAAGGAATGTCAATGGCGAGGTTAATGGCCTCCCCTTTTTTTTTCTACCTCTGCCTCTGAAAGGCTTTTTTTCTGGGCGTCTGTCACACAGCTGGGTGCCCACGACGCATTACGTGCAGGTGGTCACTTAACTTTCTTACGGAAATATTTACGACAGCAGTTTCCGCTACAGTGACAGTCTCATATAAAAATATTTCACAGGTCAAGAATTTGCGTTACAAATCTGTGGAAACAAAATGCTATGAATATAACAGTGTTCAAAACGTTTTCGTCGGCATTGTGATGCATTTGCGCATATACACACATTTCATAACTCTTAAAGTATGATTCTTGGTTTCCAACAACCTTATTCACAAACCAGAGTCCCTAACCACTACTCATTATTCCTTACCTTATTACATATATACATATTCGTCGACACTTCTTCAATATTTCATCACAACAGATATGTAGCATAATCAAATAACTCATATAGCAACAGCTTATTGATCATAAACATACCGCAACAGCATAATAATATCATAACACCTCAGTCAACTCTCAAAATCGTCGTAGCTTCCTCCAATAATTAAAAAAAATTCTCTGCTCATGTCAAAAGTGTCATCTGCCTCAAACGTACTTTAAAAATTGTGATCCCATACCAAATACATCATTCAAAGCAATCATAATATCACAATGGGTCCGAAAAAATATGAACAGTTCACAAAGTACAGACAAAATACAGTTTCATAAGTGTGAAGTTATCCAACTGTGTAGTTGTGTAAACATCTGTCACTGACGTAGTAAAAAAAGTTTATCTCTCAGTTAAATGATCAGGTGGCTGTGTAATTCTGTGTTGGAGAAATATGGTACCGATGTGTAAAGTTGTATAAGCAAATACCATATTAGCTAGGGCTCCTTGTGCTTGCCAAACACATGGTACACAAAGCAGGCGTGTACCCCCCTGAGGATCAATGTAATTATACCCTCAGGTGTTACAGATTACAAGAATGGAATTAAATGTATTACGGAAAACCTTTGTATCATTGTACTTCAAATATCTTTAAAAATAAATGATTTAAGTACAAAATTAATCACTCAAATACGTGTCCTGTAGCGCTAAATGTGCTTCTTGCTGTAAGATAATCTCTGTGGAAGTGTCGTAGTTATTGTCCTCCGAAAGCTAAGTTCTGCAGAAGTCAATGTACTTACCTCATGATAAACAAAAGTGAAATGCTTTGCGTATAGATATCTTATTTATTACGCTTATTGTTGTGATGAAGAAATTACTGTGCTGTAACGTATTGTTGTGCTACGGAAACGGCTCTCTCATTGTGGCTATACCACAAAAGTTACTACTAAAACATGTTTTACTTTCCAGAATAATACAGAAAAACTGTGCAGATATAAAGCAGAAACACTGCAAAAGCAACATTGTAAATTGTCACTCATTAGTAGCGTCATGATAAAATCGTGTAGCTGTCACATAAACTAACCATTGTCTCATCTGGTATCTCACAGAAAGTACCTTAAATCCAGAATGTATTTTCAAGTAAACCAAAATGTTGCATTAGAATCTCATTAGCAGTACTGGTAAATGTTCTAAGTATGTGAGCCTTATAGTCCTTACGTAATCGTGCAACTTACAAGCAAGAATGCACACACACAATAACACTGTGACGTCTGTTCACAATAACAATGCATTCGTAATTTCTATTTAAATTACTTCTCTTGGTTCTTGACTGGATATTTAACTTCAAACGTTGTAGCATGATAACAGTTTCTAAGTGTGACAATGCATACTAGAAATGTGAAGTGAAACGTTTTATGGCAAAGACAAAGTTAAAAAGCAGATTATCTTTCAATAAACGGTTTTACATGTGAAATGTAGTGTAAACCTTTACTCTTCCTAGCACGCAGAGTTTCAACTTCAACGCAATTATCATGTGGTATACGTCGGATTCTGTAAGGTCCATTGTAAACTAGAAAGAATTTGTGACTCAAGTGTTTCTTCTTATGTGACAATGAATGAGCTTTAATGAGAACTTTCTGACCAATATATAATTTCTTTGCATTTGCTTTACCGTGTAGTTTTCTCCTCTTGTCTGCTGCAGATTTTATATTTTTAAGAGCCAAATCAATTATGTCTTTGTGTCGAAGTTTACGTGTATTCAGGAAAGGTACAAGATCTCTGATTCTGTTCGGTGGTTCTTCATTCTTTATTACAAGAGTAGGTGGTAAAGCAGTGGAATTATGAGGCATTTCATTCAGCACATTTTGAAATAAGTGTAAATATCTGTCCCAATGCTGATGATTTCTGTGACAATAAAGTCTGCAAAGCTTATTGATTTCTTTCATAATCCGTTCAGATGGGTTACAATGTGGTGAGTACAATGAAATAAAAATAGGTTTGATTTTATGATTCCGAAGCATGCGTGACCAAACAGCAGATCTGAATTGCGGTCCATTATCTGAAATGACTTTAGCAACGTGGCCAACTTGACGTAAGAAATTTTTAACAAAGGCGTTGGATACAGACCGTCCAGTGGCTTTACGTAACGGAGTGAAAGAAACAAATTTTGAAGTAAGTTCAACAGCGACTAGTACGTACGCAAATCCATTAGATGTTCTGACAAGCGGTCCCAAGAGATCAACAGCAGCAAATTCTTTTAATTTAGAAGGAATGATAGGAAACAGCGGAGCACGATGGGAGATAGTAGATGGTTTCGCCTTTTGACAAAGTTTACAAATAGACAAGACTCTTCGAATTCGCTTTTCCATATTGTTAAAATAACAAGTCGTTCGAAGAATATGATAACATTTTCGTGGGCCAAAATGTGCGTAGCTGAAATGAATATACCAAATGAGCTTATTAACAAAATCGTCAGGAATACAAAGTACCCATAGCTTGTCATCAACAGTGCAGCGTTTGAACAGTATGTTGTTTCTAACCAGATAATAATGCCGAATCTGAGTGTGCGGCTTTTCATGCCATTTACTTTTGATGTCTTTCCAAATCGGATCTTAATCTTGTTCATGAGCAATGTCCTTTAAAGATGTGGTGATGAAGTTTTCAAAGGCGACTTTCTGAATGGAAAGAATACTGAAATTTTTCTCGAGGTTGCCTTCTGTGTTACTTTTCTCAAGCCCAGCCGGTGCGCGTGACAGCGCATCCACAACAATGTTCTCCTTGCCGGGAATGTAGACTATTGTGAAGCGGAATTCTTGCAGAAACAATGCCCAATGTTTTAACCTGTCATGATTTAATTTTGAAGACATAAGAAATTGTAATGCACGATGATCACTGTATACTTTTACGTGCTTACCAGAAAGAAAGAAACGGAATTTGTTAAATGCCCAAACGATAGCTAAAGCTTCTAATTCAGTAACGGAATAATTTTTTTCAGATTTTGTTAGCACTGGGCTAGCAAAAGCAATGGTTTTATGAACAGTAGTGTCATTTTCTGTGGCTTCTTGAAATAAATGGGCACCAAGACCGACTTTAGAAGAATCCGTGCTAAGGCAGAAATCTTGTGACAGATCTGGATGAGCTAGTATTGGCACATGAAGTAACGCTTCTTTCAAAGGATTGAATTCCAACTGTGCTTGTTCGTCCCAGTTCCAAATAGTATTTTTTCCAGTGAGAGAACAAAGTTTTGGTGTAACAAGAATTTGCATATTCAGAAAACGACGGTAAAAATTTACGAGACCTAGAAAACTGCGGACTTGTTTTTTTGTGGATGGAACTGGAATGGCTCTGATTGCTTCTAACTTTTCAGGATCCAGCTGAATGCTTTCAGAAGAAATAATATGTCCCAAAAACTTCACCTTTGACCTACCGAATTCAGACTTTTCCAAGTTAACTGTAATTCCAGATTCTGCAAAAATACGTAACACGCTGTTGAGGATGCGATTGTGTTGTTCCCATGAGGCTTCTGCTATCAGAATATCGTCCACATATAAGGTGATGTGACGTTTTAAGAACTCAGGTAATATAGAATTTAGCCCTCGAATGAATGCTGCTGAAGAAATGTTCAAACCAAAAGGAAGTTTTCGAAACTGATAACAAATGCCGAAACAAAGAAAAGCTGTGTATTTTCTACATTCTGGATGAAGTTCGATCTGATAAAAGCTGGATCTGAGATCAATGAAAGACAACACTTTTACACCATTAAAATTTTGAAGAAGTTCTTCCATCGTCTGCGGCCTGTCTGTTTCAGGAATAATGATAGTATTTATTTGTCTCGAATCTAAGACAAGCCTGATCGATCTATTTTTCTTCTCAACAACATGTAACGGATTGTTGTATGAGCTTACTGCAGGCTCAATAATGCCCTCGTCAAGCATAGATTGTATTTCTGTTCTAACACGGTCCCTATAAAGTGCTGGAATTACGTATGGTCTAACACAAAATTTAGTATGCTCACGAACACGAAATTGGTATTGAAATCCCTTGATTGTTCCTGTTTTGTGAGTAAAAACTGTGGAATGTGCTTGTAAAATCACAAAAAGGTCCTGCCTATCAGTGTCATTACAATTCTCAATTGTTTGAATTTTATTCTGAATTAACTCATTAGTTTCAAATATGCCATCGATACCATCCCTGTCAGTACTTGCAGAGTGATTGTTAGTGTCTAGTTCCGTAGAAAATTCCGAACTGTTGTCTAACAGAAGGTAAAGCCGATTAATTTCCTCATCATGGTTTGAGAGCCAGTCTTCAAATTTCAAAGTTATTGACTTACCTTCTTTCTCTAAACTTATTTCAGCATCGTGAAAGCTTAAGATTGCTTTGTATTCATTCAAAAAGTCTACTCCCAGTACAATTTCCGTTGACAATAATGGAACAATAAGAAAGTTCATAGAGAAGCTGTGGCTTTGACAAAAGAATTCTAAGTTGGTTTGTTGGCGTACATCTACACTTTTTCCAAAGATTGCACCTTGTAATTTAATCTTACGTAACGGAAGTGTGGGGCAATCGTTCGATTTGTTGCACTTGCTAAAAGCTGTTTCACTAATTACTGAAATGGGACTGCCAGAGTCAAGTACTGCCGTAAATTTTACGTCATTTACTGTAATGTGAATCACAGGATATGCAATGTTGTTATGTTTTACGTCGTGTTCTTGGAGTAAGATGTCTCTAATGTCTTCCATTCTTACGTAATTACTAGCTACAGCAGCTGCGTCGTCAGTTTCATACGTACGTTTTGTGGCTGCCAGCGGTATGAGTCATTGCCTATTGTCTCTCTGTTGGCGCGCGTCGTTATTGGGATTTGGAGACCTAACTTCTACAAATTCACTGTGACGAGAGGGCCCTACTCTGTTTAAATCCCGCCAGTTCTGATACAGTTCAGGTCTGTCGTTACGATCATATCGTCTGTCGTCATGTCGGTAGATTCCATAGTTTCTTTCTTGTCGGTCACGTGGTGGAGAATTTCTCCCTGAGTCGTAACTACGCGCTGGACCGTTGCATCTAAAGTTATTCTGTCTCCCTTGATAATAATTATTTTGGTTCCCATATTGTCTGTTTCTCTGATTGTCTCTGTGATAGTCATAACCGCGGAGAGGTGAACTTTCCCTGTAATTATTACTACTCTGCCAACGGTTGTCATACGGGTGGTGTCTGTTTTGGTCACGATTTATATTATAAGAATAGCCTTGTCGTGTATTATTTCTGTCATCGTGGAATTGTGACAGATGTGACCTGTAATTGTTGTACTCCTGTTTTTGTGTTCCGCGATTGTCAGTGTCAATTTCCAGTTCTTGTAACAGTCCCTGAAAAGCTTCAATGTCGTCTTTGCAACGTCCTGCTAAAATAATATGTCGTAAATGTTCAGGCAGTTTGATTAAGCAAATGCGGATGAGTTCTGAGGGGCTGTATGGGTTTGAAAGATACTGATTCTTATGCAACATGTCTTCAAAATATTTCATAAGACTGGAAAATTCAGATTGTTCGAAACGTTTCATCATTATGATGCTATGTTTTACTCGGTCTTGTGTAGCTTGAGACCAATACGCTGAGAGGAAGGCATGATAAAATTCTCCTTCACTGTGACAATCGTGAATGACCGATCGCATTCTTACAGCTGGTTCATTCTCCAAGTAGCCACACATAAATTCTAATCTGTGCTCTAATGACCAGTTGGGAGGAAAACAATGAGAGAATTGATGGAGCCACGCTTGTGGATGAATGTCGTTGGCAGAATTCTTAAACGTTTTGAATTTACGTGTAGTAATGAACAGCTTATAGTCAAAATCATCGTGTCGGCGAGTAGCACATCGGTCACTGTTACGTCGTGTCGGCGGTTCCATCTCAAAATTCGGTGTACCTTGCCAATTTCTTTCATAATTTCCGAAGTGCCCTGAGTTATTATTTTGTGGCTGTTCCATATTTCTATGTCCCTCTTCCCGTATTGGAGCGCGAGTGTCCTCTGAAATACGCAATTCTTGTATTACCTGTGTCAGCTGATCTTGTACTTCCCGGATTTCTCTTTGGTGTTGCGTATTAATTTGATTCAGATTTTGTTTCAGTTTCCTAATTTGTTCGAACTCTTCTGTGTCATTAAAGACTACCAGTTTTGTGTCATTCAGATTATCATCTACCTTCGTAGATAAGCTAGTGACCTGATCCAAAAGTTCGGCTACTTTCTCCGATAGTGAGCACAGTTCCTCAATGTGTTTTTCTGAACCAAGTTTCAGAGTGTCCATTTGTGCTGAAATCGAATCTACTGTGTTCTTTAAGTTTTCCTGAGTTTTTGCAAGTTGCATAACCGAATCGATAGATGCAACTGAGTCAATTTTAGCCCACAAGGTCTCATGATTTTCATGAACAATGGTTTGCAGTTCTTTTATGGCTGCTTCGTGATTCTGTAATGCATTTTCATGCCGCGAAAAAATAGGTTGAAAATGCTCACAAATTTGTGTTTTTACGTCATTACAGACTTTTTGACATTTCGATTCAATGTTATGTAACTCAGTAGTTAAATCTTCACGTGTTTGTTCAAGTGTGGTGTCTAACTTCCGAAGATTTTGTTCCATTGTGTCTAACTTTTGAAGCTTTTGCTGTGTTTGTCTCTGATTTTGTTCCATTGTGTCTAACTTTTGAAGATTTTGTTCCATTGTGTCTAACTTCTTAAGATTTTGTTCCACTGTGTCTAACTGTTGCTGTGTTTGTCTCTGGTGTTGTTCCATTGTGTCTAACTTTTGAAGCTTTTGTCCCATTTGTTGCATTAATTGTAATAACAATGCACTGGTGTCTGAAACATGTTCCTCAGTGCTTTTCGGCAGTGAATTTGCACCGGCAACATTCACATTTTGACAAGCGGAAAATGTGTCTTGACTCATTTGAGAAAACGGTGAGAACCCAAAACCTGAGTCTACAGTATTTGCAATATTGTGTTCTATCATTCCCGATTCCTGAGGCGAGCTGTTGCCGACCGATCGATCGATAATGCTTCCCTGTTTACTACCTGTTTCACTGTCTACACCATTATTTGACGCCCGCTCCATTTCCCTATGCACAGTTACCAAATTACTACTTTGAATATTAGTTAATTCATTACATGGTGGCGCTAACACACTACTTTCGTCTTCACTGTCATTTCTCAGTTTACTTTGGAGCCTAGTATTACGTTTTTCACACGCCATTATTGTCACAATATTTCACACAACACAGAAAAACACAATTTGAAGAGCAAAAATAGGGGAATACATTAACATAGCACTGAAAATAATATCTAGTTAATTGCAAGCGTAGCCGCGAAATACTTGGTGCAAATCTACATGCATCCCACAACAACAATGAAAGAATGCAACTACAAAGGAGATTCTCTCTACAATTACGCGCTAGCAATAAACAAAATCTACACTAATTACAGAAACTACAAGAAAAAATCAGAAGATTCGAGTGAGGTATCCTCGGCTAAGGGTCGACATATAAAACGTCCCCTTTGAACAATTTATACGTGACTGTGCTTAAACTGACACACAATATTTTTAGCGCAACGCAATCTGACTTTCAAAAATCCCTACAAAAGAATGGCCCTGACTAACATTAACCTATACTTTTCACAAATCACTTACCTTCACTTACCTCACAAAAATCTTCGTTACTCAAGCTACAGCAAAACAGCGAGCGCCACTACTGCCAGCTAAATAAAAGATTCAAACTACGGAAGGCACTAACTTCTGATAGGCATAGTTAGCAAATGAAAGATTTTAATAGAGAACAAACAATGTATTTACCTTAATATCATCAAAAGTCATAATATATGTAATTTCAAAACTCCGCCATTTCCTTCCACACATCCATCACTGCTGGCGGCTCACCTCCAACTGCGCAACGCTACGCGCTGGTCACATCCAGCTGCTGCTGCCCAACACTACAATGGTAGACAACAATGCAAACTAGCCACAGACTGCACACAGCACAGCCAGTGATTTTCGTACAGAGCGCTACGTAATGTTGCCAATAAGAAAACATAAACAGCCTACTTACAAGCTCGGTGTTTTGACTCTAGTCAGGTAATGAACAAACATAAGGCTGTTTCCTGAATCATTTGAAGATGAAGATTAGCTCTGTTCAGGAAATGTAGTGCACAAAAGACAGAACATAAAATTGAGTGAAAATACAAAAATCACTTTCCCTGATAACAAAGGAAAGTATTCAGGGATGTGGAATGAAATAAGTTACGGTGTCATGTACTTTTATACTTGTTTATTTTACGCTGTCAAAGTAAGCAGTACTCACTACTTTGGTGTCATAATTTTATTATTTTTTGACTAAATTTTTTTATTTTGATTCCAGCTGATTGACAGACAGAAGCAGCCACTGAGTGCTATTTCTTTAAAGTGTGCAAATAATAAGTTACAACTAATATTAAGCCATTGACTTACTTATATTTTTGCCCATAGTCAAATCTACATTTACCGTGTAATTTACAAAAATCAGCATATTTTGTCTTACAAACTTTTCTCAAAATTACTTAATTTTTTGATAGGAATTCTTTATAAATCTATACTTATTATTTACTGAAGTGATAGGAGTGAAGATAATACTGTTTCAGAAGTTTTTGTTGATGCTGTGTCCCTGAAAAAATACAAGTGCAACACCACTAGACATTTCTCACACTCAAACCATGTGTCACTTTTCTTCTTTGTTGTTCCACACCCTGCACAATTTCTGGAGGGTGTTTTCTTGGTGGGGTTTCAGGGGATAAACCCGACAAAACTTGAAAACAGTTGCTTATAATTCACAACATATCAAAAGAAATTGAGAGTGTTATACACCACTAGATCAATTTCTCAGCTTTCCAGTGGTATATAACATGTCATGCCATCTATTAACAGAGAAGAGGAAACACTGAGAAGAAGCTATAGTTGCTCAGCCCACCTCACAGCCGGCAATGTAATAACTGACTTGAAACCTGTGGTTGGCTATATAAGCCAATCAGTTAATCTACTCACATTGATAATTATGCATAATCCTTTATTATTTTATATTTACACTAGCTTATTATCAAGTGCTGTCTGACTTCTTAATTATTTCAGTTTTATATTGGATATAAAATGAAATGAAGGATAAAAAAGAAATTTTTCAGGTATTTAGAGGAGTCAAAAATTTAATTGTGATGGAAGATTGAACTCTGATTATAGGGAAAGGAAGAGAAGGAAAAAATAGGAGGAGAACATGGACTGGTGGAAATGAATGAAAGAGGAAGCTGCCTGATAGAGTTTTGCAAAGAGCATAATTCAGTCATCACAAACACGTTTTAAGAATTATATAAGAAGGCTGTACATGAACAAGAGACCTGTAGACAATGGAACATTTCAAGTTGATTATATAATGGTAAGACAGAGATTTCAAAACCAGATTTTAAATTGCAAGACATTTCCTGGGTCAAATGTGGACCTGACCATAATTTACTGGTTATGAACTGAAGATTAAAACTGAAGACATTGCAAAAAGGTGATAAATTAAAGAACTGAAACTTGTTTGTGGTTAGCATGAGGCAACATCAGGCTGAAACAGGGGAAATGAATACAACAGCAGATGAACAGATAACTTTGAGAGATGAAATAAGGAAGGGAATAGAGGATCATGTAGGTAAAAAGACAAGGCTTAATAGAATTCCAAGTATAATACAGAAGATACTGGACTCAACTGACAAAAGGAGAAAATATAACAATTAGCAAATTAACCAGGTGAAATGGAATACAGATGTCTAAAAAATGAGACTGAAAGAAAATGGAAAATGTCAAATCAGGAGTTACTAAAGGATAAATGCAAGCCTGTAGAAGCATGGATAAGACAGATAAGATAGATGCTGGTTGTACAAAAATTAGAGAGACCACTGGAGAAAAGAGAAGCAGCTATAATGATATCAAGAGCTCAGAACTTGAAGGCAATATTACAAAATGAGAAGAGTGGTGAAGATTAGGTGGGTGATATGATAGAGCAAAGACAAATTCGACAGGCACTGCAAAACCCAAATACAAATAAGGCCCCTGGAGTAGACAAGATTCCCTCAGAATTATTGACAGCCTGGTTAAGAGAGCTAACCAGAACAAAATTATTTAACCTATTATATGAGACAGACAGGGCAGAGGAACGGACAGAAGTTCAGGGCACTCTCTTTTCCTAGGGGTGGGAAACTGCCCCTAAAGTTGTAAGAGTCAGCAATGATCAACGGCATGAGGATGCAGAAGGCAATGGAAACCACTGCATTAAAAACACATAACATTTATCCACAGGACATGTGGCCTGTAATTGGAAAGTGTCATCATGATCTCTCCTTTGGCAAAATATTCCGGAATAGTCCCCCATTGATCTCTGGGAGGGGACTGCCAAGGGGGAGGTTACCATGAGAAAAAGATTGAATAATCAATGAAAGGATAACATTCTATGAGTCAGGGCATAGAATGTCAGAACCTTGAATGTGATAGGGAAACTAGAAAATCTGAAAAGGAAATGTAAAGATATCTAGATATAGTAGGGCCCAGTAAAGTGAAGTGGAAAGAAGACAAGGATTTCTGGTCAGATGAGTATGGGGTAATATTATCAGCAGCAGAAAATGGTATAACAGGTGTAGGATTTGTTATGAATAAGAAGGTAGGGCAGAGAGTGTGTTACTGTGAACAGTTCTGTGACAAGGTTGTTCTTATCAGAATCAACAACAAACCAACACTGACAGCGATAGTTCAGGTATACATGCCAATGCCGCAAGTTGTAGATGAAGAGACAGAGAGAGTGTATGAGGATATTGAAAGGGTAAGATAGTATGTAAAGGGAGATGAAAATCTAATAGTCATGGGAGACTGGAATGCAGTTGTGGGGGAAGGAGTATAAGAAAAGTTTACAGGAGAATATGGGCTTGGGACAAGGAATGAGAGAGGATAAAGACTAATTGAGTTCTGTAACAAGTTTCAGCTAGTAATAGTGAATACTCTGTTCGAGAATCACAAGAGGAGGAGGTACACTTTGAAAAGGCTGGGCGATATGGGAAGATTTCAGTTAGATTACATCGTGGTCAGATAGAGATTCCAAAATCAGATACTGGATTGTAAGGCACACCTAGGAGCAGATATAGACTCAGATCACAATATAGTAGTGATGAAGAGTAGGCTGAAGTTTAAGAGATTAGCCAGGAAGAATCCATACACAAAGAAGTGGGATACAGAAGAACTAAGGCATGATGAGATACGGTTGAAGTTCTCTAAGGCTATAGATACAGCAATAAGGAATATCTCAGTAGGCAGTACAGTTGAAGAGGAATGGACATCTCTAAAAATGGCCAGCACAGAAGTTGGGAAGGGGAACATAGGTACAAAGAAGATAACTGTGAAGAAACCATGGGTAACAGAAGAAATACTTCAATGGATCGATGAAAGGAGGAAGTACAAAATGTTCCGGGAAACTCAGGAATGCAGAAGTACAAGTTGCTGAGAAATGAAATAAATAAGAAGTGCAGTGAAGCTAAGACAAAACGGCTGCATGAAAAATGTGAGACATTGAAAAAGAAATGATTGTCAGATGGACAGACTCAGCATACTGGAAAGTCAAAACAACCTTCGGTGACATTGGAATCACAGTTTATAACATTAAGAGAGCAATGGGAATTCCACTGCTAAATGCAGAGGAGAGAGCAGATAGGTGGAAAGAATACATTGAAAGCCTCTATGAGGGGGGAAGATTTGTCTGATGTGATAGAAGAAGAAACAGGTGTTTATTTAGAAGAGATAGGGGATCCAGTATTAGAATCAGAATGTAAAAGTGCTTTGGAGGACTTAAGATCAAATAAGGCAGAAGGGATAAATAACACTCCATCAGCATTTCTTAAATCATTGGGGGAAGTGGCAACAAAAGGACTATTCTTGTTGGTATGTAGAATGTATGAATCTGGCGACATACCATCTGACTTTCAGAAAATCATCCTCCACGCAATTCCGAAGACCGCAAGAATTGCCAAGTGCAAGAATCACCGCACAATCAGCTTAACAGCTCATGCACCCAAGTTGCTTACAAGAATAATATACAGAAGAATGGAACAGAAAATTGAGGATGTGCTACATAAGAATCAGTTTGACTTTAGGAAAGGTAAAGGCATGAGAGAGGCAATTCTGACATTGGGGTTGATAATGGAAGCAAGACTAAAGAAAAATCAAGACATATTTATAGGATTAGTTGACCTGGAAAAGGTGTTTGACAATGTAAAATGGTGCAAGATGTTCGAAATTCTGAAAAATGTAGGGGTAAGCTATAGGGAGAGATGGTTCATGTACAATATGTACAACAGCCAATAGAGAATAATAAGAGTGGATGACCAAGAACAAAGCGCTCGCATTAAAAAGGGTGTAAGACAAGGATGTAGCGTTTCACCCCTACTGTTTGATCCGTACATTGATGAAGCAATGATGGAAATAAAAGAAAAAAGGTTCAGGAGTGGAATTAAAATTCAAGGTGAAATGATACGATTCACTGATGACATTGCTATCCTGAGTGAAAGTGAAGAAGAATTACATGATCTGCTGAATGGAATGAACAGTCTAATGAGTACACAGTATGGATTGAGGGTAAATTGAAAAAAGATGAAGGTAATGAGAAGTAGTAGAAATGAGAACAGTGAGAAACTTAACATCACGATTGATGATCACGAAGTAGATGAAGTTAAGGAATTCTGCTACCTAGGCAGTAAAATAACCAATGATGGATGGAGCAAGGAGGACATCAAAAGCAGTCTAGCAATGGCAAAAAGGGCATTCCTGGCCAAGAGAAGTCTACTAATATCAAATATTGGCCTTAATTTGAGGAAGACATTTCTGATAATATATGTCTGGAGCACAGCAATGTACAGTAGTGAAGCACGGACTGTGAGAACACTGGAACAGAAGAGAATCGAAGCATTTGAGACGTGGTGCTACAGACAAATGTTGAAAAGTAGGTGGTCTGGTAAGGTAAGGAATGAGGAGGCTCTGCACAGAATTGGAGAAGAAAGGACCATGTGGAAATTGCTGATAAGGAGAAGGGACAGGATGATAGGACATCTGTTAAGACATGAGGGAATGACTTCCATGGTACTAGAGGGAGCTGTAGAGGGCAAAAACTGAAGAGGAAGACAGAGATTGGAATACATCCAGCAAATAATTGAGGATATAGGTTACAAGTGCTACTCTGAGATGAAGAGGTTAGCACAAGAGAGGAGTTCGTGGTGGGCCGCATCAAACCAGTCAGAAGACTGATGGAAAAAAAAAAAGAAGTGAGACAGACAAAATATCTTGATTCAAGAACAATGCAATAATTTCATTTTGAAAAAAGGTATTGTAAATCTTACTCAACCACTAGTTTAATAAATCATGATTGCAAAATATTGACATTAATTATTTAGAGAATAGAAAAACTGTACACCTCAGGGAAGACAAGTTTGAGTTCCAGAGAAATGTAGAAACACGGAAGGCGATATTGATCCTGGGAGTGAAAGGTTATTTACAAATTGCAATTATAAGAATCAAAGGACTGAAAGGATAGCAGGAGTTGAGCACGTAGTGGGACTGGGTTGTAGCCTATCTTCAATTCAATCTGTACATTGAACAACCAGTAAAGGAAACCAAAGAAAAATCTGGAGAAGAAATTCAAGTGCAGGTAGAAGAGATGTAAACTTCAAGGCTTGCCAATGACACTGTAAATGTGTCAAAGATGGCAAAGGATTTGGGAGAACAGTCGAACAGAACGGACAGTGTCTTAAGACGAGGGCATAAGTTCGAGACTGACAAAAGGAAAATGAGGGTAACAGAATGCAGTCAAATTAAATCAGTTGATACTGAGCAAATTAGATTAAGAAACAAGACTCTAAAAGTGGCAGACAAGTTTTACTGTTTGGGTAACAAAATAACTGACAATGGATGAAGTAAAGACGATATAAAATTCAGGCTGACAACAGTTTCTTTCTGAAAAAGAGGAAGTTTTAATATCTTGTATCAATTTAGGTGCTAGGAAGTGGAATTTTGGATGATATGCAGTTCGGATGAGAAGAAAACAGAAGCTTTTGAAATGTGATGGTATAGAAGAGTGCTGGAGATCAGGTGGGTAGATCAAATAACAGATGAGTGGAACTGAACTGAGCTGTTCAAAAAAGAAATTTATGACACAATTTTACTAAAAGAAGGGATCAGTCAATAGGACATCCTGAAGCATCAAGGAATCATCATTTTGGTAATGGAAGAGGAAAATATTGCAGAGTGAGACCGAGGCTCAACTAAAGAAAGCGGGTTAAGACAAATGTAGGTTGTGGTAGTTATTCGGAGGTGATGAGACCCACACAGGGTAGAGTGGCAAGCAGAGGTGTATTGAACTAGTCTTTGGGCTGGTAACCACAACAGTAAAGGACTGAATCTGTCCACAATGTGAAAAGAGAACTTACTTACATTTTCTTTTTTTTGCAAAAGCCTAAATGTTGTTGTTGTTGTTGTTATTGTTGTGGCCTTCTATCCAAATTTTGGTCTGGTGCAGCTCTTCACACTGGTCCATCCCATGCAGATTTCTTCATCTCTGCCTAACCTGTATCCACTTGAACCTGTTTACTGTATTTGTGTCGGGGTCTCACTGTACAGTTCCCCACGCACCCGTACTTCCCTCTGTTACCAGACTGACAACTCCCTGTTGTCTCAGGATGAGTCCTGCTAATACACAAGTTGTGCCACTAATTTCTTTTTCCTCAATTTCATTCAGTACCCTCTCATTAGTTATTCGATCTACCTACCATCTTCAGCACTCTTCTGTATCATGACATATCAATGGCTTATTTTCTCTTTTTGTCTGAAAAACTTATCCTTCATGTTTCAAATGCTCACAAACACCTTCAGCATACAGTTCCTCGCATTTAAATTGGTGTCAGTTAACTAATTCCACTTTGTCAGAATTTATATCCTCTTTGCTTTGGCCATCAGTTATTTTACTGCCCGTATAGCAAAACTCATCTCCTATTTTCAGTTTTTCATTTCCAAATCTAATTCCCTGAGTTTGGATTACCATTGTTTTGCTTTTATTGAGGCTCATCTTATAAACTCTTTTCAAGGCTTATGTATTCCTTTCAACTACTCTTCCAAATCCTTTGATGTCTCTGACAGAACTACAATGTAATAGGCAAACCTCAAAATTTTTCTTTCTTCTCCCTGAACTTTAATTCCTTCTCAAAACTTTTCTTCAGTTTTCTTTTATGCTTGCTCAATGTACAGATTGAATAACACTGGAGATAGGCTACAGCCACATCTCATTTCTTTCTCAAACACTACTTCCCTTTCACATGCTTCAACTCTAATTGCGCTCTGGTTTCTGTGTAAGTTGTACGAGGGACTTTCGATAGGTAATGCAACACATATTTTTTTCTGAAACCAGGTCGGTTTTATTCGGGATTTAAATAGGCAGTATTATTCCCCACACTTTTCGCTACAATTATCTATTTTTCAACATAATCTCCATCCAATGCAACAGTCTAACACCACCTTACTGGGCGGGCCTGTATGCTCACACAGTACCACTCCACTGATTGACATCGGAGCCGCCGTCTCACTGCATCGATAACCTCCCCATTGTCCAAGTACTGCTTCCCGTGCAGCATGTCCTTCTTTGGGCCAGACAGATGGAAGTCGGAAGGTGTAAGATCTGGGCTGTAGAGTGGAAGAGAAGGAACAATCCAGTGAAGTACTGTGAGCTCCTTTCGGCTGTGCAGATTTTGGTGAGCCCATGCATTGTTATGCAGGAGAAGTTCGTTTGCACACTTGGTCCTTTGTTGCTGTTCGTGGTCTTCGGTTAGGCAGCAATAAACCCAGCGAGCACCCACATTACAACATTGCTGGAGTCACAGCTGTGTGTGGCTGGTCAGCATGTAGGAGATCAGACAGGTTTGCACAACCTTGTTGCAATGATGACAGTTGCCCGACAACTTACCGTGCTTTTATTTTCCGCCATAAAAACTCAGTGACTGCTCTCTGCTTGAAACGCACCTGCATAATAGATGCCATTTTGAAGGCTACATATAGCACTGCCACCTATCAGAACCTTATGGAACTAGAGGGACCAAAGTGGCAATATTCCACGATGTTCCACATTCAACTCCACATTTTTTTAACCGAAACTGGCCAAGGAAAAAAATAATGTTGCGTTACTTATTGAGCACCCCTCATAAATAAGCTTTAGTTTCCTGCGTTTAATCCCTTCTGCCTGCAGAATTTCAAAGACAATATTCCAGTCAAGTTGGTTTGTCTTTCTTTAAACTATTCTTTAAGATTATCAACTTCTGCCAGCTTTTTCATTCTTCTGCAAGTAATTCGTGTCAGTATTTTACAACCATGACTTATTAAACTGATAGCTGGGTAATATTCACACATATTAGCATCTGCCTTGTTTAGAATTAGAATTATTATATTTCTTCTTGAAATGTGAGGGTATTTTACCAGTGTCATGCATCTTGCACACCATGTGAAATTGTTTTGTCATGACTGGCTGATCCAAGGATCTCAATTATGCTGTAGGAATCTCATCTGATTCAAGGGCCCTACTTCCATTTATGTCCTTCAGTACTCTCATATCCCCCTTGTGATCATTTCTCCTATTTTGTTTTCATTTACTTCGTTTTGTTTCTCCAGTATCTTGCCCAAGTTCATTTCCCTTGTATAGTTCTTCTATATATTCCACCCATCTTTCAGCTTTGTCTTCATTGCTTAATAATGGCCTGCCATCTGAAGTTTTGATATTCATGGAGCTGCTGCTCTTTTCTGCAAACATCCATACTCTACAAACCACTGTCTAAAGTGCATCACAAAGGGTATTCCCCACTGTACAACATATTAAGGTTTCTTTCTGTTCTATTTGCTCCTGGAGCACAAGAAAAACAATTGCTTAAGCTGCCACTGTGGGCACTATGTTTAGTTTAGTATTGTTTTCATAGCCCCTATTGGAGAAATATATGGGGAGCTGTGGTAGATTCCTCCCTTAATATGGGTGTTGAGCTTCTGTAAGTAGGCTTTCATGGCATCTATCTTCAAGTATTACCCAGTCTAGGTTTTTCACCATCTCTGTGATGCTCTCCCATTGGTCAAACAAACCAGTCACCATTCGTGCTGCCCCTTTGTATACATTCAATATCCCCCAATAGGCTTATCTGATGTGTGCCCCATACATTTTCCAGTGTCCTATTAATGAACTGGTCTGCCAAATGCCTTACCCATGAATGAGCCTAAGTGGTCATTCCATTTTATATCCCGATAAATTGTTATGTCGTGGTATTTGCAAAAGTTGACTGATTCCAACTGTGACTAATTGATATTGTAGTCATTGAACACTATGTTTTTGCATTTTGTGAAGTACATAATTTTGCATTTCTTAACATTTAAGGCAAGTTGCCAAGTATTGCAAGACTTTGAAATTTTAGCATTATCTGACTAAATGTTTGTGCAGCTTCTCTAGATAGTACTTCATAATGGATCACTACATCATATCCAAAATGTGTGAGGTTACTATTAATATTGCCTGCAACATCATTAACATACAATATCCACAGCAAGAGTCCTGACACTTTCCTGGGCACTTTTGAAGTTACTTCTACCATTGTAACCAGAAGAGTTAATTGTTTTCAATGTCTTGATGATTTCTGAGATCTCTTTAACAGACTGTATGGCTTTAGTTTTAGTGTAATGTATCATTTTTGAGACTATAGGGACAAGTGTTCAGGGGACTAATTATCCTATTTTGGTTTTAACTGGAGAAGGGATTTAATATCATTTGATTTGATCTGATCTGATAGATGACCACACCTTGGACAGCCCATCAGTGATGCAACAGACAGTGCCTATTGAAATTTACACTTGCACCTCAGACTAGAGGTGTTCACTTTTGCTGCAATTGGGAGCTGATGGGCCATTCTTCCACAGTCAGCAGAGGATGGGTCAGCCTGGTGATTCACAGTGTGTTCTCAGATTTGTGGTTAGAGTCTGTGAAGCCCACTTAAGGATTACAGACTTTATGATGACATCAGGTATTCTCACAGTAACATACGACAGAAGTAAATATGGTATATATCCGAGAAGTCCTGTTGGGGGCAGCACTCATTAGGAAAGCCAGTCATTCTGCATCTCTATACTGACTGGCTTAATAGGGCTCATTGCTTAAACAATTTCATGGATTGCTCAGAGCTAGCAAAGTCTCATGTCAGTAGGTAGCCACCTTAGGCATAGGAAGTAAAGAGAAATATCCATGTGTGCAGGAGTGGAGATGAAGTCAAGACTTTTGTTGATGAATGTTATGACTTTGTGCGAGCACACACTATTGGTAGGCAGAGGCTTCATAGTTGACTGTGAAGATAGTAGCTAATTAGAAGTTGTGATTATGGAAAAGGCAGACTTGGTGAGGAAACTTGCTTTTATTTTGATGTGTCTCATGACTTATGCTGCAATGAACTGTAATCCTTATTTGCTATAGACAACTTTCTGGGGAGGGCAACTGCAGCTCAGAGACATTGTGAATAACAGTAATGCTACTCATTATCATAAAAATTATAGCAATTAAAAAGTGAAGAAAGATGAGGTGTTTCCGAAAGCCACACAGATGTATGAAAATGCTTTATTCTCAACTACTAGTTACAAGTGAGTATAGCTAGCCTTCATGGGCTTCTTACACCACATTGGCCTGTTAGAAATATGGTGGAAGTATGCACATTAAAAGGGGTTTTAAGTTTTACTTCATCAGTTTTATACACCTGGTGTCTACCGGATCTCATAATAAATCCTACAAGGTGTTATTTAGCCTTACTCACTCAGCAGTCATGCAGTGTGCATTGTGACAAGCATCTTTCAAATATACTAAATTTTTTTTTATGACAACCACCAATGTTGTTTGATTCTTTAACATGGACAACTTCCTGGGGACTGGGACTCTGCAATATTCCATCAACATTATGGAAATATAATCACTATATATCTGAAGATGTGTGTATAGTGAGGTGAAATTAGTAATTGCGAATAATGCACCTACATATAGCTCTACAGCTTCTCAAAACACCTCAGTGGTTTTTGGAAACACCTCACCAGTCTTTACTTCTTAGCTGTTATAATTTTTATAATAAATTGAATGGCTATTGGATGTTCAGTGGTGTTATTTTTATTCACAATCCTTATATGCCTTTGTGGAGATTTCTGTAGGCATTCTAAGGAACCTGTTTGTGTTTCCCAATCCAGGATGTATTTGAGGCAGTTAGGATGGTACAGGGAATTTATCACCTGTGTTGGAATAGTACAGTTTTAACATCACCTCCAATGTCAAAGCGAGTCTGGCGACCACTATTAAGACTGTTTCAGAAGTGTTGCAGTGTTGAGAAGTGATCCGAGTCTGCCAGTTAATGTCTCCTCACAAAATCAGTGGTGTAATACAGTGCTGGCTATTGAGATTACATCATCATGAAGACAGCCTGCAAGAAACATCAAATTGGTGTTACCATTACTATGCACTAAGATGTACAAATGATTTTACATTATCATTTCACTTCAACCACACACAGTATATTAGGCAAATGCCAGCTACATTTTGTATATTAGGAAAGATTAGTCAGCTGGGTTTTCATTCAGAAAGCTTGTCCAAATGTCGGTAGGTCATACGGAGATCATGTTACACTCATGTAAGAAGGAAAAATGCCCACCAGCACTTCGGGATCAGACAGGAGCAAGATTGTGCTCTAACAAGACTGCAATTCACCATTCTGCACTATTTGCGATCGCATCAGTCGGGATGCCACTGTTGTGTGAATACAGAATTGACAGGTTCAAGATGATCATAGGTGACACTGTGCACTATCTCAGTGCCCCACGAGACGAGCAACTGAAAGGACAGGTGTGCAGTTTGCTCAGTCATGCAGGATCGTACAGACAAATCACACCTCAAATCCTTGTTTGCAGCACAACAAGCACCTACGAATACAGTGTGATAAAGTCGTCTGCTACAGGCCATTTATCACTGTAAAGCTGGCAATTGTCATCAAACCTCAAGCAGGCATGCACGTGTATAAAATGTGCCAGTCACAGAAAACATTCTCTTGTACCATTACATTGTTGTTTACAATTGCCAACCCACACCTATTCCTTCATTACCGATTCAACTAACACAGTGATAAATTGTGTAATCGTATGTCCGAGTGAGCGGCAGTAATATAAAGTGAACAATGAGCTAGGTGAGAAAAAATTTACAATCAGTGCAAGAAAATGAGCCAGACTGTGAGTCAGCACCACAGTCCCACAATGAGGCAGTTATCTGTGAGATAGAAGGTGTGATTGTAAAGTTTTAAGAATGGGCCTGTGATTGTACAATGGTAGTACTTACATGCTACTGTGATGCATCTCCTTCAAAATAGTCCCCTTCTGATTGAACACACCGATTCTAACAGTGTTTCCACTTTTGGAAACATTCCTGGAAATTTTTTTCCGAAGTGTGTTACGGACGCTCTCCGTATTTGCCTGGATGTCTTCAATCAAGTCAAATCGCTTCCCTTTCAGTGAAAATTTCGGCTTAGGAAACAGGTAGAATTCCACAGGGGCCAGATCAGGGGAATATGGCGGTTGTGGAAGCACAGGAATTTTGAGTTTGGTCAAAACTTCAACGATGGAGAAGGTACGATCAGCCGGAGCATTGTCACGGTGTAGCAGGCCTTTTCTTCCGCACCTTTTCACACAAACGCTCAAGTACACATTTTTAGTACTCCTGGATAATTGTCTGCCCTCCAGGGCTAAATTCAAGATGCACATTACTGGTAGAATCGAAAAAAATCACCAACATTGTCTTCACCTTCGACCAACTTTGCCGTACTTTTTTTGGTCGTGGTGAATATGGAGACTTCCACTGCAAAGACTGCACTTTGGTTTCAGGATCATATCCATATACCCATGATTTGTCATCTATACTTACCGTATTTAACAAATCTGGGTCAATTTTAGTCTGATTAGTCAGTTCTTGCACATTTCAAGTCGGTATTGTCTCTGGTCACTTGATAACAGTTTAGGAATGAATTCTGAATACACTTGATGCATGTTCAGATCTTCAGTTAAAATTGACTGAGCTGTATAGAAACTTAAATTAAGTTCATCAGCCATCTCCCTAATTGTAAGTCTACGATCAGAGTGCACTAAGTTGTGGACTTTCACAACAATTTCATTAGTTTTTAAGGTGTAAGAACAGCCAGGCCGTGGTTCATCTTCAAATGATTCACAGCCATTTTTAAATCTGTTGAACCAGACAAAAACAATTGACTGGCCCATACAATTATCTCCAAAAGCTGTTTTTAATAGATAGTTCGTAAGTCTCAGAAGCTTATTTCCTGGTTTTAAAACAAAATTTCACACAAACTCATTGCTCCGTTTTTATGTCCATTTTCACGCAGACAGAATCTAGCAACAAGCACTCAACCGGCTGCCACAATGAACTGAACAAAGGAAATGCAGTTTCCTGTCAGAGGGTGTTCAAGGACAAGGCAATGACTCACTCCCCACCCTCCGTGTTCCTGCCTGCCAAACCAGTAAGCAGTAGCGGACCCATTCTTAAAACTTTCCAATCATACCTCGTAAGAAATAATCAAAAAAGCAGTTGACAGGGATCTGATGCAACTGCTCTGTTTAATGCTTCAAGTGGGGCATTACAGTGGGATAACACTTATGGCCTGTAACAGAGTGATACAATGAAAGTTTATTTTATTACTGTTTAATTAAACAGCTATTTAACTCATTAATGTCAGATTATTTTAGTTTAATTAAACGGAGATTAAACTGTAACTTTGCTCATGCTTGTTTATCTTGATAACAAACACAACTACTCTTTAGATGTGTACAAAGTACGCCACGTGCCCACTCATGTTATGGAAAACAGTGCACCTGCTCGAGGTTTAAGACTGTTTTAGAAGCATGGCAGTGGTGAGAAGTGATCCAAGAACCCAGTAAAAGTTTCCTTAAATGAACAGCGATGTAATGCACAGCCCAGTCACATTCATGTGCCCGTGGCCTACATTTGACATCAAAATGCAATAACTACTCACAGACAGCACTAACAGTGGAAGGTATATAAAGCATGATGGAGAGGGGTGGAGGGGGGGGAGAGGGGGGGACAGAAAACAGTACATTTATCATTGTAATGCGGAACAGAAATAATATCTGACGTCCAAAAAGGAGACAATCATTGGCTTTCAGGCAAAGGATAGAAGCATATCTGAAACAGCTATGTTTTTAAACTGTTCAAGTGCTGCCGTGGTTAAAGTATACCATGCAGGGCAAAATAGTGCTATCCTGGACTGGCACCAAGTCAACTGTGGTATACCACAATCCATAGATGACAGGGGTGAACGACAGCTGTGGAGATGTGTACACGGAATAGATGTCTAGCAACTGACCACCCATATCAACCAAGGGGCTACCGAAAGCATATCCTCAATGACCATTCAGTGAACATTACTACATATGAGCCTCCGAAGCAGGCACCTGGTTCATGCACCCTTGTGGACTGCTCTTCATCAGCGACGAAAACTTGAACTTGCAAGCCAGCACCACAATTGTATATCCACTGAGTGCAGACTGTTGGCCTTTGCAGATGAACCACTTTTTACACTCCACCAGACAGATGGCCGCTAGCATGTACAGTGCCAAACGTGTGAAAGTAAACACCCTACAACAATCGTCAGAAGGATCCAGGCCGGAGGAGGGTGTGTTATGGTCTGGGAAATGTTTTTGTAGCGTTCCCTGGGTAATCTCATCATTCTGAAAGGCACAATGGTTCAGTACAAGTAAGCATCTATCCTTGTGGACCACATCCATATTCACTGCCATAGGATAATTATTCAGCATAGCCACATGCAACACAGTATGTCCTGCTTCTTTTTGTAATTACTTACCATTCCTTTACTAATTCAGTTAAAACTGCATGGTGCTAATCACATCCACTGTTGTGAAAACATGAAATTTACTCTGACATGACAAAAGTCACGGGTACCTCGTAATATCATGCCAGTCCTCCTTTTGTCCGGCTCAGTGCAGTAACTCGATGTGGCGTGGACTCGGAAGTCACTGGAAGTCCTCTGCAGAAATACTGACACGTGCTGCCTCTACTACCATCCGTAAGTGTGTAAGTGTTGCCTGTGCAGGATTTTGTGCACGAACTGGCCTCTCGACTCTGCGCCGTAAATGTTCGACAATATTCAAGTCTGACAATCTGGGTGGCCAAATCATTCACTCAAACTGTCCAGAATGTTCTTCAAACCAACCACGAGCAACTGTGGCCTGCTGACGTGGAGCATTGTCATTCATAAAAATTCCATTGTTTTGAAACGTGAAGTCCACGAATAGCTGCAAATTTTCTCCAAGTAGCCGAAGACAACCTGTTCCAATCAATTCAGTTAGATCCGAGGACCAGTCCACACCATTGTGGAGTCATCACCAGCTTCCACAGTGCCTTGTTGACAACTTGGGTCCAAGGCTTTGTGGGATCTGCGCCACACTCTAACACCACCGTCAGCTCCTACCAACTGAAATTGGGACTCATCTGACCGAGCCACGGTTTTCCAGTCATCTAGGTTCCAATCGACCCAGTCACGAGCCCGGAGAGGCACTGCAGGCGATGTCGTGCTGTTAGTAAAAGAATTCACTGCTGCCGTAGCCCACTTACACCAAGTTTCGCCACACTGTCCTAATCGATATGTTCACTGTCTGTTCTACATTGATTTTGGTGTTTACTTCACGGAGTGTTGCTTGTCTGTTAGCACTGACAACTTTATGCAAATGCAATTGCTCTCAGTTGTCAAGTGAAGACTGTTGGCCACTGCGTTGTCTGTAGCGAGAGGTAATGCCTGAAATCTGGTATTCTCGGCACACTCTTGACGCTGTGAATCTCTGAATATTGAATTCCCTAATGATTTTTGAAATGGAATGTCCCGTGCATCTAGCTTCAATTAGCAGTCTGCACTCAAAGTCTGTTAATTCGCACTGTGCAGCCGTAATGATGTAGGAAACCTTTTCACATGAATCACCTGGGTACAAATGGCAGCTCCACCACTGAACTGCCCTCTTATACCTTGTGTACATATGTGCATTTTGCTATCGCCTGACTTTTTATCACCTCAGTATGTATTCTGCAGGCTGAGCATAATGTTCTTTGCTACATTTGATGTAGTAGTAATCAAAATCCAATTCTTGCAAACCATACGTCTTGAGCATGTGCTCCTCTACACAGCCCCGCCTCATAAATGTACCCCACCCACCGGTAGCAATTGTTAATTTCACACTATCTTCTTCATCCCCCCCACCTCCTTCCTCTAAGACTGCTTTTTGATGTCAGTGTCCAGAACTTGACTGTACAACTACAAAGGAGAAGAGGAACCTTGCATCATTAAGGTGCACATTACCTTTTTTCTTATAGAAGTATTAAAAGGACAGTACACAAAACCAGATAACTGCCTTTTATGGTTACCCAGGCATGCTTCATAAACTGCTCAGTTATTTTTATGTAACCCTGTTCACAGAAGATATACCCATACAAATCGCAGTTTTGATATGATGTGAGTGAATTACTGTGGCAAAATGCACATAATTATATTAATATATTAAGGAAGCACAAGGTAACTGGATAACTTTTTTACACGATGTACAGAATGCTTTTTACTTTAAAGCCAGTTATTTCTTATCTTTTATTCCAGATAATATTTAAAATAGTCTTTCATTATAGATTGAAATTTTCTTATTGAAATGCTCTGTTTGAAAAGCTCTCTAAATGAGTTAAAGAAAAATTCAAATGAAAAAATGCTATTCTCATCGGCCCAGTTACGCAAGATTTTTTAGAGTAAATGGACCCAGCTAGTCTATATGCCATATAAGCAGTGTTAGTCTGATATGAAGTATTTATGCCAGTTGACAAACATTTAAGTTACACAGAAAAATCAGACTTACTTTAATAGTTCCGCTATTACCAGAGGAGTTCTATTGCATGCAGTTGGTTATCGAAATAAAAGATTAGGGGGTTGTGGTGCAAGGCAGCAGCTTTGCAATAGTAAGATTGTGTTTCAGACCTATCTGGATCAAATTACGTGAAATGTGGTTCGTGTGTCCATTGTAAATTAATAATGCTGGTCACTGAGCCAATATTGTTTAAAAAAGAGATCTCTGAGCCAGTTGTAAAAACTGTGGTCTCCACCCATACACATTCACTTGCTGACATGCAGTCTGTAGGGACACCTCTGTCAATTGTGGTGTTACATACCACTTCAGGAGAGCGACAAGTAAACCTACTTTAACCTTTCCAACGAATGATACCTGTGAACAATAAAATGATATAATAAATTATTATACAGGAGGATGCACTTATTGTGTGACATGTTTTATTTATTTTTCATGTGGCGAGTCAGTTCAAGGGATGGAGTCATCTTCAAGGAGGGGTGGCAGTAGCTTCATGGGAGCAATAACCTGTATGGGTGTTTGTGGACAATACACGTATATTAGGCCCAGGTTCGAGTAGGATGTCGATACTGTAATAAAAGCTGCTAGCAAACAAAGCTGGGATCAATTTGGGAACACAAAAGGAGGTAATAATTGATTATTCATTCAATTTTTTTGGATCATAATTGTACTGGAGGATTCCACATACTTAGCTGAAGGAATGTATTAAGATATTGGAGAAGAGTCTTATTTAGCTATGAAACTGGATATTATGCTAAATATTTATTTTCCAGAAAAGACAGCAGAATGTGAAGCTGTAGTCCATAAATTGACACAGTCGTGGTTGAGAAGAAGGTAAGCAATATAATATTCAGTACCGACTGCTCCAGATAAAATCTGCACTTCGTGAAACAACCAGCAAGGAAACCTTACTTGATCCAGTTTCCCATTACACACTTTCCTTTAAAAACACAAACCATCAGCTAACAAACAAAATAAGACTAGACTGTTTTCTCGCACAGAACTACCACTAGCCTTATGTTTATTTTTTTATGCCACTTACAATGACTCTAGTTCTAGAGGGATTACGTGAAAATGAAATTTCATCACAATTGTGTATCTGTTCTGGATTTCCCCATAAATTTAGTTGGGCTGACCTAATCACAATGAGAATGTTCAATACACTGAAGTTCCTTTATGGAAAGTGAGTGCCTTTTCTTTTACAGTACATCTTCAGACTACAGCCCAAAACTATTTTTGCCCATTTTTTTTGGATTATGTTTGACAGTTTTTCTTCATCTTTTGGAGATAGATAGGGTGATACCACAACTGCCTCTATTTCTCATGATGTGTGCCCCTTCCTTTTAACATAACGGTTCAATACAAAGCGAGGGATATTGTAGAAAACTAAAAAAGGTAGTCTTATTTCTATTTCTCCCACCACCTAGCACTTGATTCAGGTCTTCAGCATTAACTAAATCCAGCCCCTTTCTGAAGTTTCCTCCTGTACATCCACAACATGACACATGGTGATTAAAAGTTGTGTTCATTTTATCATGTAGCTTATCTTGAAATTTTAATCCACATTTAATAATTGCAGGAGGTCAATTTTTTTAATGGGATAATAGACCCTTTGAGAGAGTTGGTGCACATGACCCTGTTATCCTAAGCGTATGACTGTTGCTCCATGTCATAATAGGGACTACCCACTCTAGAGGTAAAAAACACCAACTAATGAATCAGAGCAAGCACTCATGTGAGAAATGTATTGTCTACATAATTGTAGTAGTAGTAGCAGCAGCAGCAGCAGCAGTAATAATATTTGGTTTTTGTCAAAATCAAATCTCCTACTGCACCACATTGTTATGGATGTAAACAGTTGAAAACTTTCCAGCCAAGCTATATCTAACAATTGCTTACGAATGAGATTCAGTGTGTCATTTTACAAAGATAAAACACTTAATTCCATTCTGCAACACTATAAGAAATAAATAAGCACCTATTCCTTAGGGGAAAAAAACAAGGACTCAGTTACCACCAAGGTCTAGTTACTCTATGCATGTTTATCCCATTAACTGAATCTTAGCTATTTCTCACCTCATTTAAGGAACTTTTCTGAAAGATTAGAACACACACTCGAGTATTAAGAAAGATCCCATTTGTTTGAGAGTTACGACCCTGGTGTTGGGGGAGGGGTGGGGGCGGGAGTTGGATCACACCATACATACTCCAATTAAAAACTGAAATAGGGAATATCCTAAATAAGATCTGACTATTAATGCAAGTACATTTTATTTAAGTATATATTAAACTGACTTCACCCTATGAAATATTATTGTATTACAGTGTCAATGGCAATAAAGTACCTTAATTCATTTATTTCAGTGACAGTACTTTTCAATGGAGTTTCCCGAAATTTTTTGATTCAGCCGCAAACTCCATCACATCATCAATAAGATATTTAATATAAAATTATAAACAGCCGACCAGTCGCAATGGATAAAGAAATCTTTACCTAGGTTTCAACAAATTTAAATTTGTCTTCTTCAGAAGGTGGCAATTTTACATTAGTATGGACTGATGTATCATCGTCATACTAATGTAAAATTGCCACCTTCTGAAGAAGACAAATTTAAATTTGTTGAAACCTAGGTAAAGATTTCTTTATCCATTGCAACTGGTCGGCTGTTTATAATTTTATTACGTGGAACCGTTGCTGTAGTGCAGCTATGTTTAAAATACTGATATTTAATATGGTATAACAGGTTGTTCAATACACATACACCTATGTATACAGCTCCTTTGTGGCACAAAAAGTCTGTTTTTGGTCTTAATATTTTATTCGTGTTTTGCACAATGTTTTGTTGTTTCCAATATGTCTTTTTCCTCAAAAGATGTGAATCAATATATGTAGTGAGCAACAATTTCCAAAATACCAAGATTCTTATGAAGCCAAGTTGTATCAAATAATGCAGTATAAACCCTACTTTCCAGAATTACAGCAGATTTTGTAGATTAGTTAGCATTTGATTCCTAATGTACAATTTCATAATACTAATTAATCTGTTGTGGGAATTGCAAATCTCAGCTTCATTGCTACCATGTACTAGTGATAACTGTCCTCCATTTCATTAAAAGTTTCTAATTTGCCGTAAGGCAAAAATATTGCTACATCAGTAACTATTATTTTGAAGTTAACTGTTCATCCTCACCACAGATGTGGGACAAACATGCTGGCAGGTCGATAGACACACAAACAAACACAAACATACACACAAAATTCAAGCTTTCGCAACCAACGGTTGCTTTGTCAGGAAAGAAGGAAGGAGAGGGAAAGACGAAAGGATGTGGGTTTTAAGGGAGAGGGTAAGGAGTCATTCCAATCCCGGGAGCGGAAAAACTTACCTTAGGGGGAAAAAAGGACAGGTATACACTCGCGCACACACACACACACATCCATCCGCATATACACAGACACAAGCAGACATTTGTAAAGGCAAAGAGTTTGGGCAGACATATCAGTCGAGGCGGAAGTACAGAGGCAAAGATGTTGTTGAAAGACAGGTGAGGTATGAGCGGCAGCAAATTGAAATTAGAAATTAGTGGAGATTGAGGCCTGGTGGATAACGAGAAGAGAGGATATACTGAAGGGCAAGTTCCCATCTCCGGAGTTCTGACAGGTTGGTGTTAGTGGGAAGTATCCAGATAACCCGGACGGTGTAACACTGTACCAAGATGTGCTGGCCGTCCACCAAGGCATGTTTAGCCACAGGGTGATCCTCATTACCAACAAACACTGTCTGCCTGTGTCCATTCATGCGAATGGACAGTTTGTTGCTGGTCATTCCCACATAGAAAGCTTCACAGTGTAGGCAGGTCAGTTGGTAAATCACATGGGTGCTTTCACACGTGGCTCTGCCTTTGATCGTGTACACCTTCCGGGTTACAGGACTGGAGTAGGTGGTGGTGGGAGGGTGCATGGGACAGGTTTTACACCGGGGGCGGTTACAAGGGTAGGAACCAGAGGGTAGGGAAGGTGGTTTGGGGATTTCATAGGGATGAACTAAGAGGTTACGAAGGTTAGGTGGACGGCGGAAAGACACTCTTGGTGGAGTGGGGAGGATTTCATGAAGGATGGACCTCATTTCAGGGCAGGATTTGAGGAAGTCGTATCCCTGCTGGAGAGCCACATTCAGAGTCTGATCCAGTCCCGGAAAGTATCCTGTCACAAGTGGGGCACTTTTGGGGTTCTTCTGTGGGAGGTTCTGGGTTTGAGGAGATGAGTAAGTGGCTCTGGTTATTTGCTTCTGTACCAGGTCGGGGGGGTAGTTGCGGGATGCGAAAGCTGTTTTCAGGTTGTTGGTGTAATGGTTCAGGGATTCCGGACTGGAGCAGATTCGTTTGCCACGAAGACCTAGGCTGTAGGGAAGGGACTGTTTGATGTGGAATGGGTGGCAGCTGTCATAATGGAGGTACTGTTGCTTGTTGGTGGGTTTGATGTGGACGGACGTGTGAAGCTGGCCATTGGACAGGTGGAGGTCAACGTCAAGGAAAGTGGCATGGGATTTGGAGTAGGACCAGGTGAATCTGATGGAAGCAAAGGAGGTTGGAGAGGAAATTCTGGAGTTCTTCACTGTGAGTCCAGACCATGAAGATGTCATCAATAAATCTGTACCAAACTTTGGGTTGGCAGGCCTGGGTAACCAAGAAGGCTTCCTCTAAGCGACCCATGAATAGGTTGGCATACGAGGGGGCCATCCTGGTACCCATGGCTGTTCCCTTTAATTGTTGGTATGTCTGGCCTTCAAAAGTGAAGAAGTTGTGGGTCAGGATGAAGCTGGCTAAGGTAATGAGGAAAAAGGGTTTAGGTAGGGTGGCAGGTGATCAGCGTGAAAGGAAGTGCTCCATCGCAGCAAGGCCCTGGGCGTGTGGAATATTTGTGTATAAGGAAGTGGCATCAATGGTTACAAGGATGGTTTCCAGGGGTAACAGATTGGGTAAGGATTCTAGGCGTTCGAGAAAGTGGTTGGTGTCTTTGATGAAGGATGGGAGACTGCATGTAATCATTCAACAACATGTAATCATTCAACAACATCTTTGCCTCTGTACTTTCGCCTCAACTGACATCTCTGCCCAAATTCTTTGCCTTTACATATGTCTGCTTGTGTCTATATGTGCGGGTGTGTGTGTGTGTGTGTGTGTGTGTGTGTGTGTGTGTGTGTGTGTGTGTGTGTGTGTTTGCGCGAGTGTATACCTGTCCTTTTTTCCCCCTAAGGTAAGTCTTTCCGGTCCCGGGATTGTAATGACTCCTTACCCTCTCCCTTAAAACCCACATCCTTTCGTCTTTCCCTCTCCTTCCCTCTTTCCTGATGAAGCAACCGTTGGTTGCGAGAGCTTGAATTTTGTGCGTGTGTTTGTGTGTCTATCAACAAACCAACGCTTTCGTTTGGTAAGTTACATCATCTTTGTTTTTATATAAACACAGATTCTGTAACTTACCAAACGAAAACGTTGGTACGTTGATATAAACAATAACAAACACAAACACACAAAATTCAAGCTTTCGCAACCCACGGTTGCTTCATCAGGAAAGAGGGAAGGAGGGGAGGAGAGGGAAAGACGAAAGGATGTGGGTTTTAAGGGAGAGGGTAAGGAGTCATTCCAATCCCAGGAGCGGAAAGACTTACCTTAGGGGGAAAAAAGGACAGGTATACACTCGCGCGAGCACACACACACACACACACACACACACACACACACACACACAAGCAGATTATATATATATATATATATATATATATAGAAGGAAACATTCCATGAAGGAAAAATATACCTAAAAACAAAGATGATGTGACTTACCAAATGAAAGTGCTGGCAGGTCGACAGACACACAAATGAACACAAACATACACACAAAATTCAAGCTTTCGCAACAAACTGTTGCCTCATCAGGAAAGAGGGAAGGAGAGGGAAAGACGAAAGGATGTAGGTTTTAAGGGGTTTTAAGGTTACCCAATCCGTTACCCCCAGAAACCATCCTTGTAACCATTGATGCCACTTCCTTATACACAAATATCCCGCACGTCCAGGGCCTCGCTGCGATGGAGCACTTCCTTTCACGCCGATCACCTGCCACCCTACCTAAAACATCTTTCCTCATTACCTTAGCCAGCTTCATCCTGACCCACAACTTCTTCACTTTTGAAAACCAGACATACCAACAATTAAAGGGAACAGCCATGGGTACCAGGATGGCCCCCTCGTACGCCAACCTATTCATGGGTCGCTTAGAGGAAGCCTTCTTGGTTACCCAGGCCTGCCAACCCAAAGTTTGGTACAGATTTATTGATGACATCTTCATGATCTGGACTCACAGTGAAGAAGAACTCCAGAATTTCCTCTCCAACCCAACTCCTTTGGTTCCATCAGATTCACCTGGTCCTACTCCAAATCCCATGCCACTTTCCTTGACGTTGACCTTCACCTGTCCAATGGCCAGCTTCACACGTCCATCCACATCAAACCCACCAACAAGCAACAGTACCTCCATTACGACAGCTGCCACCCATTCCACATCAAACGGTCCCTTCCCTACAGCCTAGGTCTTCGTGGCAAACGAATCTGCTCCAGTCCGGAATCCCTGAAGCATTACACCAACAACCTGACAACAGGTTTCGCATCCCGCAACTACCCTCCCGACCTGGTACAGAAGCAAATAACCAGAGCCACTTCCTCATCCTCTCAAACCAAGAACCTCTCACAGAAGACCCACAAAAGTGCCCCACTTGTGACAGGATACTTTCCGGGACTGGATCAGATTCTGAATGTGGCTCTCCAGCAGGGATACGACTTCCTCAAATCCTGCCCTGAAATGAGATCCATCCTTCATGAAATCCTCCCCACTCCACCAAGAGTGTCTTTCCGCCGTCCACCTAACCTTCGTAACCTCTTAGTTCATCCCTATGAAATCCCCAAACCACCTTCCCTACCCTCTGGCTCCTACCCTTGTAACCGCCCCCGGTGTAAAACCTGTCCCATGCACCCTCCCACCACCACCTACTCCAGTCCTGTAACCCGGAAGGTGTACACAATCAAAGGCAGAGCCACGTGTGAAAGCACCCACGTGATCTACCAACTGACCTGCCTACACTGTGATGCATTCTATGTGGGAATGACCAGCAACAAACTGTCCATTCGCATGAATGGACACAGGCAGACAGTGTTTGTTGGTAATGAGGATCACCCTGTGGCTAAACATGCCTTGGTGCACGACCAGCACATCTTGGCGCAGTGTTACACCGTCCGGGTTATCTGGATACTTCCTACTAACACCAACCTATCCGAACTCCGGAGATGGGAACTTGCTCTTCAATATATCCTCTCTTCCCGTTATCCACCAGGCCTCAATCTCCGCTAATTTCAAATTTCCGCCACTCATACCACCTGTCATTCATCAACATCTTTGCCTCTGCACTTCTGCCTCGACTGACATCTCTGCCCAAACTCTTTGTCTTTAAATATGTCTGCTTGTGTCTGTATATGTGTGGATGGATATGTGTGTGTGTGCGAGTGTATACCCGTTCTTTTTTCCCCCTAAGGTAAGTCTTTCCGCTCCCGGGACTGGAATGACTCCTTACCCTCCCCTTAAAACCCACATCCTTTCGTCTTTCCCTCTCCTTCCCTCTTTCCTGATGAGGCAACAGTTTGTTGCGAAAGCTTGAATTTTGTGTGTATGTTTGTGTTCGTTTGTGTGTCTGTCGACCTGCCAGCACTTTCATTTGGTAAGTCACATCATCTTATATATATATATATATATATATATATATATATATATATATATATATAATAGAGGGAAACATTCCACGTGGGAAATATATATATATATATATAAGATGATGTGACTTACCAAAAGAAAGCGCTGGCAGGTCGATAGACACACAAACAAACACAAACATACACACAAAATTCTAGCTTTCGCAACCAATGGCTGCTTCATCAGGAAAGAGGGAAAGACTTAAAACCCACATCCTTTCGTCTTTCCCTCTCCTTCCCTCTTTCCTGACGAAGCAGCCGTTGGTTGCGAAAGCTAGAATTTTGTGTGTACGTTTGTGTGTCTATCTATTTATATATATATGTGCATGTGCGCGTGAACAACAGTGTATACCTGTCCCTTTTTCCCCCCAACGTAAGTCTTTCCTGTATTTTGACTAAAGTTCAGTCTTGATCACTCATGTATGTTTTAATGATATAGGTAACCGGTTTCGGTTCTTTCTAAAGAACCATCATCGGACCCATGGCTCCCTCAGGATGGTAGGCGGAGCTCTCCTCGCCGAGTTGACTGCGTAGCAGCGAGGAGAGCTCCGCCTACCATCCTGAGGGAGCCATGGGTCCGATGATGGTTCTGTAGAAAGAACCGAAACCGGTTACCTATATCATTAAAACATACATGAGTGATCAAGACTGAACTTTAGTCAAAATATAACAATTAATTGATCATTGCTTTCCAAAAATGTTTACCAAAATTGTGTAAGTCTTTCCGCTCCCGGGATTGGAATTACTCCTTACCCTCTCCCTTAAACCCACATCCTTTCTTCTTTCTCTCTCCTTCCCTCTTTCCTGATGAAGCAACCGTTGGTTGCGAAAGCTCAAAATGTGTGTGTGTGTGTGTGTGTGTGTGTGTGTGTGTGTGTGTGTGTGTGTCTTTTGCACCTCTGTTAACATTAACAAGATGAGGAAAATTTTTCACTAAAGCACTTGGGTAATAACTAATTAATTACTTCTCTGTATTGACAACCCTAAGGATAAAATACTAGCTTCGCAGTTCATCTCCAATGGCTGCTATCAGCAACGTATTATCTTTTATTCACTGCTGGACACGTTTCTTAGAGTTTCGTCTCATATCACTCAGAATGTTTGCCACATAGATGCATTTGTCAGGGTCTCCTCATCACAGCTTTGGTGTAATGTCGAAGCATGTAAGCCCCTATGTATTGCCCATTGAAGCCTTCCCATGTTAATTTTCTCAGCAGAGGTACACCATTGTATTATTTCATACAGTTATTGTTCCTTTCTTCTCCAGCTAACTGAAGGCCACACTGGTCCAAAGGAGTTTAATACTTTTCGTTTAAAACTTAACAGTTTCTTGTCAAATGCCTTATGGTACACTTGTTTAGTTTCCATAGAGCACTATTGGATCTTGTGGTATTAATAGCCACGATGCCACAGCGTAGGTGCAGGTATTCAAGTTGGCACTACAACTGACACCTACGATAGTGCCCTCTAACAGGCGCTGTGCAGGTTTACGAGCTCTGCTACAGATTCTGCCCATTTCATCAGTAGGCAGCCAGGAAACATCGCCTCAGTTTAGTTTGCTATTGAGACTTTGCATCAGTTACGACGGATCTATAACGTCACACCTACGTGCTCATCACCTAAAGTTATGTAATGTGTTTGCATATGTTTACACACGAGTAAAGATGCTTTAACTGCATTTGCAGTACCAATGTGTTTTACCTTTTCCTGCTCCTACTCACTTCCTACATTTGGCCTACCCTTCAGTTTACTGGAGCAGACCCACGTGCCGCCATCTAGGCGGGATACAAAAGATCTATTCTTCAATTAGCTTTTATTTCAATTTCACTGGATACAGAGCTCAAAGGTATGAATTAAGCTCTGGTATATTAACAATCACTGTTTTGTATCCTTGGCAACACTGGTTTTATATGCATTAGACTGAATTCAAAGGTACATTTCCATACTTAACATTTCATCACCTATAGTGGGAGAAAATCATCAGAGGCTATAAGTGTTCATAAGTTAATTTTGAAACAAACTTTTTTAGCTAATAAAGCTGCTTACCTGTTTATCAGTAACCGTGCAATGGTCAGGTTGTGATACCATCCAACCACTACCGAGTATTGTGGATTTGCGCCAAAGCGTGTTACAGAGCTTGTACAGCAGAAGATGGTTCTGATTTATTCAGCATTAAAGCCCATAACTTGTCTACTTCAGACCTCTTTTTCTGTTAATGTTGTTTCCTTACATTTGAAAAGTAACTAACAAGAGCTTTATTGTATCCAAGATGTCTCCAGTAGCAGGAGAATGGAAACTTGCCTCAGACCATGGCCTATTTCTTTTGTCACCTAGTACACAAACACCAGACGTGAAACCCTGCCCTCTCTACATCAACCTACTCCCAAATCCCCAACTTCCAGTGGAGCACTCTAGAAAGCATTGTCACATTCCATCAACATATATTTTTTTTGGCTTTTCACTGCAGTGTTTAAAAGGGTTAATCTTTTGGCATGGTAAAATTTAACTTTAACAAGGATTTCAGATCTACAACATACATAATGATAAAAAGATGTTCAGAAGTTAAAAGTGAAACTATACAGATTGTGTCAAAATAAAATGTAAAATATAGTGATGTCATATTGTAAGAAGGAAGTAGTAGTTCACTCTCGAACTCATTGTGAGATAGGTCCCTTGATTGCAACACTGCTTCCAGTTCTTTTACATTAATTGAATATATCAAATGTGGTCCCTCATTAGAGTTGCTATCTTTTCCATTTTCATTCACTTCTCATATAATTTCCTAACTATTATTGCAAACAGCTTGGATGAAATAGCACCTCTTCATGTATATGTTAAACAATTTGGCCACTGCCTCCTCACATGTTTTTCAATAATTCACCTCTGATCACATACTTGCCATGCTTGTTGCACGTGCCCCCCCCCCCCCCCCCCCAATTAAGTTTCTAGGTAAACCATATTCCTTAGAAGAAAAAAAAAAAAACAAATAATGTCAAAATATGTCTGTTAAGCCTGATGGTAAATATCTGATATATATTTTATCTCCTAACCTGAACCCCTTAGCTCTATAACACTACGGTTTTAGTCCTTTTAATGGGGTGGTGGTGGTGGTGGTGGTGGTGGTGGTGGTGGTGGTAATGACGATGATAATAATACACCAAAGTAGAAAATGTGGCATTTATTCATTTATACATATCAATATATATATATATTTTACTTGAAAGCAGAATATAACATTCTTCCAACAATACATATACATAACTTCTTGTTTTTAATCAAGTGTGGTTTCTAGTTTCCTTACATACAAACTTCCAAATCTGAGCCAAAAGTCTACTTTGAGGGTGGAAACTGTGGCTCAAGAGGAAACTGGCAAGGGCCAACTGGAAACTGAGGAAAGACACACCTCTAGTGGCCAACAGTACGAGCGAGCGAGAGAGAGAGAGAGAGAGAGAGTGCTGTGTCGAGCCTGTGCCAAAAAGTTCAGTTCTGTCGTGTTGTTGACAAATACATAAAGATGTAGGGAAAAGTTCAAAAAAGAAGCTACAGTATCCTTCAAAATACGCAATGCTGCTTTACTATGTGTGAAACTTTCTTCTCCTGGCTGGATTAAAAGCAGGAATGCAGTGATTATAATATTCTCAAGTATAAATAACATTCAGTCAGATTAGAGCTCAAAAGTTTCAGTAAGAGTTTGTCAATCCAGACCTCATTTTCGAGTGTAAAAATGTGCCTGCCATGGTGCACAATCATGAACTAATAAAGTAATAACTGCAAATTTAATCTGAATCACTCACACATTCACATACTTCATTTATTCCAGCAAAGCTAAGTAACAATACAAATAAAAAATGAAACATTTTGTTTGAGATGACCGTTTTTCCACGATATCCGCACTGTGACACACAAGATTCCAAATCTGAAATTAGAGAGTTATACAGGAACTGATTATAAAAAAGACTAAGGAACGAATGTCATGCCTAGCATACTGTAGACAAGTGGACAACAAATCTACACTGTATGTGGCACTAGGCTATTCCCTGTTCAGTACATCCCCAGCCAGCACCCAATGCAACTTCTTTTACACCCAGTTCAACAAAAAGCACCCAGTTCAACAAAAAGCACCAATGCCATTAAGTATTCATTACTCCAGCAATTAATAGTGCAGCATAGCCCTTGTAAATTTACTATACATTTCTCTCTCCTCTTCTTTCAACTGTGTTCACAATTTTTGTAAAACCTTCAGACATTTCATCATCTAGAGAGAAACAGATGATAAAAGTACTTAATGTTTTCGCTTGTGCAAGTGTAGTAGCTTTGGAACATTTTCATCCAGAAATGTTGTACTACTGCTAAACCTTCCTTGATTTCCTCATTCTTGAGTTGTTAATAAACCTCTGGCAGAGTGTAGAATAGGAACTCTGATCAAAAAGTATGAATTTTTACAAGATTAGTTAATATAACTAGCTTGTAAAGCTTCTTTCACTATGTGACTCTATACATATTACTGAATGAAATATAGAAACAAGTATTTGACAGACGCACAATAATGCCAGTCTCTTAAAACCTGCATTCATTGTCTGTGGGGCTTCGCCTGTACCCCGTTCCTAATTTTAACATCAGTACTACACTGCACTTGCACAAGGAAAATAAATATGCTACCAACCATCAGTGCGCACACTGATGTCCAGTATTTTAGGATATAAGAAATAAAAACCAATTATTCAACCTGTGATGAATATGGAGGGAGGAATGAGAAAAGGCACTATACATGTAGAATCCCATTTGTAAACTTGCAACTGGAAGGATTATAGTAAATAAGCTAATATTAATTGAGAAAAGGAAATAAAATTTGGACTGCTTGTCTCCACAATCAATTTCGCATTTTCCAGAAGGTTGGGCAGTTTCAAAATATATGTATTAGCTTTAACGTTCAATAAGGTACATTACTGTATTTTATTAACATTATAGTAAAGAAATTAAAATTATTTCTATTTACTGTTAACATTTAAATGCAAAAACAGTTTTTTGTTGACACACAGTTTTTATAAGCATCTATAATTTTGTAAGAATTTTAACATTTATGTCAAAAATGAATTTATGGGAATAATGGCTCTATGATCTATGTACAATCAGTTGCATGTGTTCTCCAGAAGTTCAATTAAAATAAGATTTTTTACATATTAAAAATAAAGATACAGCTGAAGTATGTCTCCATAAGCAGTCACAAATTTCAGTATAAACTTTACCACATAAAAGCATATATAAAAATTCTTTCTTTATATTTATATATATACACAATATACTTTTGTTTTAAGATGAATTTAATGACCAACATTTAACTGTAAGCCTAAGAAATCATAAAAAATAAAGCAAATTTTTTTACAATATGAAAATTAATGCTGTGAATGTATACCTGGCTCACCCATAGTCATGTTCATTAAAAATAAACTGCAACCTAAACCAAGCTGTCCAGCACATTCCACCAGAAAAGTTCACTGCACTATGAAAGTTGGTAAACCAACAAACAGATGTGAGCCAAAGCATAATCTGAGAATCAAATGGAAGTTCGGCAGCTAATCCTGCAATTCACGTACTCCGAGTAGAGTTTGCTCTACTAAAACTAATTTTTAAAAGTTCTCTTTAACACTTTTCCTTATATCTTCATGAACATGACTGCCAAATATCATGAAAGTATGATTCAAAAATACATAAAGTGGTGAATGTTCCATTTTAAGCAAGTGACGGCTCCCATCATGCAACACGCTTACATGTTCCCTTGCAGACATTCTGTGATTGTGTTCTCTTCCAAGTGGACTGCATGTTGAATCCCTGATGAAGCATAATAAACACAGTATACCACTGCTCCATTTAATGGAATCTGGGTGCACCCGTAGCAGAGTCTCTCTGGCGAGCCTTCCGATTCTTTCTTCACACACTACCATTAACTGCAACATTGTTAAAAATTTGCGATAAGAACAGAAATGCAGTAGCCCAGTAAAACTTTAAACAGGAATCAATGAGAAAGCAACTACACAAATACTATACACCAAACAACTAATAAGCACTACTGACGTTTACAATTCCAATTATTTGTGAGGGAGCTATATTTAGAGAAGTGCAAGCAGTAACACTGTATTTCACATTCCTGGGTTATTTGTAAAGGAAAAAAAAAATTTTGAATGTTCAGTGGCAAGGAAGGAGGGGGGGGGGGGGGGGGGGAGGGGGAGGTTGATTTGGGGAAAGGGACCAAATAGCGATGTCCTCGGTCCCATCGGATTAGGGAAGGGTGGCGACAGACATCGGCCCTGCCCTTTTGAAGAAACTATCCCCACATTTGTGGGAAGCGATTTAGGGAAATCACGGAAAATCTACATCAGGGTGGCCGGACGTTGGTTTGAACAGTCATCCTCCCAAATGCAAATGCAGTGTGCTAACCACTGCACTACCTTGCTCGGTAGAGGAGGAGGGAGGGAGGGAGGGAGGGAGGGAGGGAGGGAGAGAGAGAGAGAGAGAGAGAGAGAGAGAGAGAGAGAGAGAGAGAGAGAGAGCTATAAGAGTGTATTTCAAATTCATACTAAATTTATATTCAACACTGTACATATAGATGTAACTTAAATTGTAGAATGGATTCACATATTTTAATTATATTACAAGAGAGAATTAGTTCTTTGCTCTTCTTGAGCGAGATGAACAATTTCCAGTTCCCATATTTAAAAAAAAAAAAAAAAAAAAAAAACACCACCACCATTCCCGTACCCTTTGTACAGGGATATCAGGCACCTTATCGGTATGCACTGAAAATATAACTTCATGTTGATAGAATGATGATCATCATCAACACTGTCAACACCAGTCAGACATATTCTATAAAAAGTATTTCAATAATTACATGTCAAGTTAATTTCATCTCCTGCCAGATTTCTCATTTAAAAGGTAGACCACCATTTTGTTTTTACACTGTACTGAATGAAAAAGGAATTTTGTATACAGGCAACTTCCAAGGAGACTAAACTATCTGTACACAGTTCCTTAAACCAATACAATGTACAATGAACAATCATACAGAAATGCAAATGTTCAGATTAGGAAAGTGTCAGAGGCAAAAGAGTGAAGGACTACAAAAAACTGCATGGCAAGGGTTGACCAAACTAATATGTCTAAATCAGTTCAAATTTTAATTCAGTGAGTGATTATAAAAACAAAGATGATGTAACTTACCAAACGAAAGCGTTGGTATGTTGACACACACACACACACACACACACACACACACACACACACACACACACAAAATTCAAGCTTTCGCAACCCACGGTTGCTCCATCAGGAAAGAGGGAAAAACGAAAGGATGTGGGTTTTAAGGGAGAGGGTAAGGAGTCATTCCAATTCCGGGAGCGGAAGGACTTACCCTCTCCCTTAAAACCCACATCCTTTTGTCTTTTCCTCTCCTTCCCTCTTTCCAGATGGAGCAACCGTTGGCTGCAAAACCTGGAATTTTGTATATATGTTTGTGTGTCTATCAACCTGTCAGCACTTTCGTTTGGTAAGTCACATCATCTTTGTTCCACGTGGGAAAAATATATCTAAAAACAAAGATGATGTGACTTACCAAACGAAAGCGCTGGCAGGTTGATAGACACACAAACACACACACAAAATTCAAGCTTTCGCAACCAACGGTTGCTTCATCAGGAAAGAGGGAAGGAGAGGGAAAGACGAAAGGATGTGGGTTTTAAGGGAGAGGGTAAGGAGTCATTCCAATCCCGGGAGCGGAAAGACTTACCTTAGGGGGAAAAAAAAGGACAGGTATACACTCGCACATACACACACACACACACACACACACACACACACACACACACACACACATCCATCCGCATATACACAGACACAAGCAGACATTTTCATGCTTGTGTCTGTGTATATGCGGATGGATATGTGTGTGTGTGTGTGTGTGTGTGTGTGTGTGTGTGTGTGTGTGTGTGTATACCTGTCCTTTTTTCCCCCCTAAGGTAAGTCTTTCCATTCCCGGGATTGGAATGACTCCTTACCCTCTCCCTTAAAACCCAAATCCTTTCGTCTTTCCCTCTCCTTCCCTCTTTCCTGACGAGGCAACCGTTGGTTGCGAAAGCTAGAATTTTTTGTGTATGTTTGTGTGTCTATCGACCTGCCAGCGCTTTTGTTTGGTAAGTTTCATCATCTTTCTTTTTAGATATATTTTTCCCACGTGGAATGTTTCTCCACCAAGAGTGTCTTTCCACCGTCCACCTAACCTTCGTAACCTCTTAGTTCATCCCTATGAAATCCCCAAACCACCTTCCCTACCCTCTGGCTCCTACCCTTGTAACCGCCCCCAGTGTAAAACCTGTCCCATGCACCCTCCCACCACCACCTACTCCAGTCCTGTAACCCGGAGGGTGTACACAATCAAAGGCAGAGCCACGTGTGAAAGCACCCACGTGATCTACCAACTGACCTGCCTACACTGTGATGCATTCTATGTGGGAATGACCAGCAACAAACTGTCCATTCGCATGAATGGACACAGGCAGACAGTGTTTGTTGGTAATGAGGATCACCCTGTGGCTAAACATGCATTGGTGCACGGCCAGCACATCTTGGCGCAGTGTTACACCGTCCGGGTTATCTGGATACTTCCCACTAACACCAACCTATCTGAACTCCGGAGATGGGAACTTGCTCTTCAATATATCCTCTCTTCCCGTTATCCACCAGGCCTCAATCTCCGCTAATTTCAAGTTACCGCCACTCATACCTCACCTGTCATTCAACAACATCTTTGCCTCTGCACTTCTGCCTCGACTGACATCTCTGCCCAAACTCTTTGTCTTTAAATATGTCTGCTTGTGTCTGTATATGTGTGGATGGATGTGTGTGTGTGTGTGTGTGTGTGTGTGTGTGTGTGTGTGTGTGTGTGTGTATGTGTGTGTATGTGTGTGCGCGCGCGCGCGCACGCACGCACGCACGAGTGTATACCCATCCTTTTTTCCCCCTAAGGTAAGTCTTTCCGCTCCCGGGACTGGAATGACTCCTTACCCTCTCCCTTAAAACCCACATCCTTTCGTCTTTCCCTCTCCTTCCCTCTTTCCTGATGAGGCAACAGTTTGTTGTGAAGGCTTGAATTTTGTGTGTATGTTTGTGTATGTTTGTGTTTGTTTGTCTATGTCTGTCGACCTGCAGCACTTTCATTTGATAAGTCACATCATCTTTGTTTCCACAAGATATGTACAGGTAGGAACACCACCTCTCCCAGCAGCCATCAACTATGGTTGTACTTGACTATCCAGCACACTATTCCCTTTTGGGAAGGGCTAACCACAGTACAGCACTTTCAATATAGTTTCTGGGTTGACCAGTTCATCAGGAGATTTCTCCACAACATTCAGGAAAATTTCAAAGTGCATTAGAATATAGGTAATATCAACATGCGAGCCTGTTAATAGGCAGCACTAAGAAGGGGAGCATAATTAGCAAAATGAGGGACAAACTGTCTGGAATTTCCATTACACTCACTGGGTAATTATGGAGTGAATGGGGAGAAAAAAAAAAGTGTCACAGTCTTGGCAGTTCAGATTTTTGAGGCAAATATTATGAATGTATCTGGATATGCATTACTTTTGAATGGCAGCTACATGTCACAGCGTATAGCTAACAACAAGCTGGAGAAGCTACTAGTCAAAGATATGGTTTTGGTTAGGTTTTTTAAAGTTTACTATTTCAGTTGTACTGTACCTATTGAAACCCAAGTTTTCCTTCATCAGTATGTCTTAAAGAATAAACTGAGGTGTTAAGTGGAGACTTTAGTAGTGCATAATTTTCAGTCTAGAGGCTGGATCAGGGAATTTATTAACATGCAATTAGATATTGAGGCTGAAATTGGTGGCGTACAATTTGTGATAAATCCTATCAGGTAAAAAAAGTCTTAACTCCCTATTAAAATAATTTCGCTAGTGTAGGAGAACAGAATGTGGATCGGGTTTTCTGACAAAAGGTTTTCCTTACTGACAATGGGGCAATCACATCACACTGGGAAATTGTGTGTGTTGCACATCACCTAGACCACATGGACAATTGTGGCAGGATAAAGGAAGATTTATTATTTGTCCAGGTTCATTAATTTGCAAAAAAACCTGTTTGTTATACGGCATCCAATATACTGTGTACCAGTACACTCTCATTTGCAGACAATACACTTACCTTGTCTTAATTGCAAAGACCAGGTCCTACCTTTTCAAAATCGCTATCAAGAGAAAGAGATAACCACCAAGTCTTTAACAACAGATTTGTTGTACTCAATGTCCTCTGTACAACTGTCGCTTTAATTCGTTATGGAAATTTGAGGTTCCAACAATACCCACTACGAAAATAGAGGATACTGTTGAGAACTTTTTTCATAATCAATTAATAACACAAGTGCACCAGGAAAATTTAATGCAACAGAGCAAGGTATCTGTTACAGCACAAGTTTTTCTGCATATTTATAATAGAAAATTTAATAGTATGTCGCCCCTTTGAACAAGGCTCCGTGCCCTTCCATGCATTCAGTCACAATGTGAAGCTTGTCACCCTACGATTCCAAATTAATTCGTTCATAATAGCTTTTGTTAGACTTTATCTTTGTATTTTGTACCTGTCATTTTTATTCATGAACAACCTCAGCTAGGGAAAATGCACTAAACAATGACAGTATAGTACTAAAAATATCCAAGATAAGAAAATAAAGGCTCACAGATATTTATGAACGAAAATGGAGGGTAATTCTGGTTAATAGCAGGACTATGGCAACCTCTGCCCACTTAAGGATACTGGTCACACATGGAATATCGTGCCCTTTCATGGACTGCAGCAAATGGTAACCAGGCACTTATAAAGGGGGCTGCAAGGCAGAACCATGTCACAATGGCAATATCTGAGTTAGCAGCTTTTTACTGGCCATCTGATGGCACATGCAGTATATATTTTGTCACTTAATGTAGTCAGCTTCTTTCTTTACTGAGGGGAAGTGTGTGGCAGTAAGTAATTTGTACTGCTCCATTCACATTTCTCTCAGTTCTATAATAAGCTCAGCTCTGAAATGATGGGCCTATTCCAGGGACGGGGGAGGAAGGTTTCTTTGTTCAGTTAATGAAGATTTCATTTGTAACCTAAATGTCTCTTGTTAAAATTCTCATGACATATATAAGCTTTTAACCAAAAATACAACCATCTTTGAAGAATTCCAAATCACTAAATTGTTGCACTTCCTCATTAAATGGACGCCTGCCCTCTCCCCACGATTCGCAGGTACAGAAGCTTAAGTGCAATACCCCCACCAAGCTTCACATAAAATCTGACTTAATACATAAAGAGACTTGATAAATTACAAAACAATGAGTGGCAGTTTACTATTTCATCCCACTGAAAAATGAGACAGCCCAAAAAATCTATCTCACTACAACACACTTAATTAAGGCAATCACTGCACAATTGTGTTTCCATTTGTTATTCACTTGAAAGGTCATGAATATGGATCCTCAGATTGTGGTGCACAAATTTGACCCAAGTATTTTCTAAGTAAAAACCATGTAGCAGTATTGAAGGAGGGTGTTCTACATTTACTTTGCAAACAGCAAACTCACAGTACCAACCACAGAAAGTAATGTTCTTGCTCAACACTTCATACTATTTCAAAAAGCACACACGCAAGCAAGGTGCCCCCCCCCCCCCCCCCCCAACACACACACACACACACACACACACACACACACACACACACTTGTCAAAAAGTAACACATATAGAGGACTGGGAGATGTATATACATATATGTTTAGGAAAATTATCTGCCTAGACTATATGATATGTATTTTCTATAGTAAAGCAAAAGGAAAGGTTTCAACAGCTATTTCCATTTTAATGTATCACAGCAAAAATTTACAACAATGAAGTGAATGCACTCTTCATACAGTTGAGACTAGCTAATTTTTTTTTACAGTGGTGTCTGCCTCAGTAACATGCAGTGCGTAATTTAACGCTGTTCACTTACATAGTGACAGATTATGCAGAAAGTAACATCAATACAAACAACAAAAGCCCAGGCTGAAAAATCCATCCGATTTTACCTACAGCACTAAATGAGTGAAAGAGAGAATGAATTTGCCAGGAAATTACAAGACTTGATTTAAACTGAAAATTCATGCCATCGGGTTTTCAGTGATGAAAAGAACTATAATGAATTCATCAGAGGTTAATTCATTACTTTAGATGTAGCAGGCATACAACTATTTTCAGTATAAATTTACAAAGAATATACCTTTTCGCTGAGAAAATGAAGTGTTATATGGGCAATGGAAGACAAACTGGCAGATTACAAAACATTGCATACGAGATCAGCAAATTGAGAAATATAGTAGGAACATCAACTCGTGGCAGAAGCAAATGTACAAGGACAGGTTGTATCAAGAAAGAAACTGAAAATAGATGATAATAGTGGTTTACTAAACTGTACCAACAATATACCAGAAGGATGATCAGATGGCAATTTGAGAAGTCTGTGTGGGTCTTACCAGTCCAAGTTCACATGATAACAAGGTTTTACAGAAAATAAAGTTGTTGGCAAATGAGTATATAGAAAAGTACTTTACAGAAGTCTTCCCCCAGGTACCAAAGATAAAAATTATGATCACACTGAACTACGATAGAGAAGTACAATTATGATTCTATGCCTTGGAACAGTAAAAGTCCTTAACAGGCCTCTCAATTTTTTTATATTCAAGGGACATGCAGGTTCAAACACAAGAGGGGTTGGTACAATGTTGATTTTACGGCGTGCAACACATACCTGACCAGTGCATCTCGGAAAAAGTTTATCGCCATTCTCTGCTGACACTCAGAATGAGAAATGTTGTAGTGCCAATGGGTCACAGAAATAACATCAATTCCATTAAACAAAACAAAAAAATAAAAAGAGAGTTATTTTTAAAAATGCAAAAAACAATGGATGCCAAAATAAAAACTGGAATGAAGGTTTAAAATGTTCACACACACAAAGAGAAAGAAAATGAAAAATAATGACAGTGGAGGAAGAAAACAATAAACACCGAAGATACAGGATTCTGAAGATATTATCTGCAAAAAAAGAGATAAGGTGGTCGAACATGAGTTTAACATTTATTCTGAATGATGAATTAGGCAAAAGAAAACACACACAAACATATGTTGCTGTAACCTGGTGTTCCTTCCTACTGATAAAAATGAGATGGGGGAAAAACAGTCCAGAAAGAAACCAACATTACACAAGAAAATAGTGTAACAACCATTGCTTTTGTCCATGTAGGAATGTCCACAGAAACACCATGATGGTATGCATATAAATGTGCAGTGAATAAGCAGCAAGCAGTCACTCATTCCCATATAATTTGTTCAATACCAAATTGCCTAATGCAAGCTTGCTGCTTGTGTTCATATTGCTATTTAGCTGTTACATCTTTTCTGTTAGTATCTGTTGGGTGACAATGACAGAAACTTGAAACATGGGACAGGAAAAATTAATGGGAAGTAAGCAAGATGTTCCTGTAATGTAATGCACATGTATTTCCCTGCAATATGCGTACAGTGAAGTCCAGAACAGCTGAAAAAAATGTTTGGATGCCAAAGGGGAGTACTTTAAAGAACTTCTGCAGCAGTACCTTGGGGAGGTGAGGGAGGAGAGGGGAAGGATTTAACTGAATTTCGTTTCATGCCCATAGTTAAGTATTAAATAGTATTTTTTTAGAATAAACCACAACAAAAAATTACTGTTTGTTGATTATTTACTGCACACTTACAATGTAATAAGACTCTATAAAAAGAAGTTTGCTGCTAAGATACCCATCTTACAACAACTTAAATAGCGAATGTCATTTTAGTACAGGGTTCCATACCTAACACTACTGGCAAAAGAAACGCTTTTCATTATTACACCAGGAAGAACTTTTTTGAGGTACTGTTTTTACTGTCCTGAGATGAAACTGATCACTGTGAAACAGCCCTTTAAGATCTCTTCGCCATACTTACAGTTCTTACACAACATCAATAGTCATTTGCTGCAGCAATTAAAATTTTTTTTCTGACATTAAGTGCAAACCACAATAATGCTGAACTAAAGAAACTCTGTTTCACCCCACTCTTACAAGGAATGGGTAGTGTTCTATGTCATGCCACCCAGAGACTGTTCAGAGCCACATACTTTAGGAAGAACAGTGGTGGAAGATAGCAAACCATGTCATGACTATCTTCCTTCTACTTTTCCAGGTTTCATCAAACTAAAATCCCTATGCTGCCAACCAACCTGTTAGACTAATACAATTCTGAAGAAAAACTTCAGTTTTCCAATAGCTGACAATTCAGCTCACTTAATACATTTTTAAAATTTTAATAATACTAATAATTGTTACTTATCAGAATGTCCAATTGTCAACTTTTGCATGACTTCATTTACATAATTTTTAAAGTGAAACAGCACATGTACACAAATACACAAAATTTTGAAAAAACACACGACAGGCAGTTTTCACAGCAAAAACGCGTAACAGCTAACACGCAACTCGTGCTGCTGTCAGTTATGGTAACATTCTCTAAGAACCAGACTCTTGCTAATTGCTAAGACAAATTGGTGTCACTATGAGATAGTTTATTGTAAACACATGTAGTGAACACCCCCCCCCCCCCGAATATTGCCCATATTACCCCTAGTAAAGAGGTCTCCCATCGTGTGGTGAACAAATTTTCATTTTTATTCACGGCTCTTTATTCAGAGGTGTAATAGACAATAGCTATTTCCCTGACACACCAGGGTGCAAACTATTTATACAGGCTGCATTTGACCATCATATTTAAAATAAGAGATACTTTGTTTTGATAGTAATATTAGTCCTATAATTTAAGTGTTTACAGCAATATATATTTTTTATATATAAAAATGTGCACTTCTTTCACACAGAAGTAATCTGAAACTACACATTTGATCCACGAACCACAGAGACTCAAGTTTGCCACATTTATCAGTTGTTATCACAATGTATGTCTAATAAAGAGCTGAAACCACTACTGTCATAATGTCTTTGCAGGTTATGCATATTATTTCGAATGCCATTTGTATTAAATATTCTTGTTTCTTCTCTTTGTGTTGATGACGTTAACAAACATAATTGACATCACAGTCTAAATTTCCAGCTACCATACCTAAATAGCAGAAGATTATAACCAAAGCATTTGTATCTACTGTAATTTCCTCAGGTTTACATCAAAGAGTCTGACAAGCATGTGCACACGCACAAGCAAGAACACACATTCGTTTATCACGGTTATTGCAAGCCACATTTACAATAACCTACAAACAATGAAATCAGGAATCTTTTCTACAAAATATGAACCAGGACTGCTTACCAGGCAAGACACAAAATATGAACTTTTATTCTCACTGGCAGTGTTGGAGCTGCTATCACACGTTCTCTTCCCTTAACTTTTCAACATTTTGCACCCTATGGCACATAAACAATAACAGTAAATTTACAAGAGTCTCAGAACTTTTTCCCTTTTATGTAATTAGCTACACACTGTAATACTTTACTGATTTCCCAGACTTTTTACCTGTACAACGTTTTTGCTACGTGTGGTGTAACCCTGACAATTAAAATGGTAACCACATTCTCTCTGGAAAAGTGCTTGCAATTTTTTTAAAAAAAGGACACCATAATGTTATTCATCTTCAAACACTTTTTTTGATTAATTACACATGGATTAATGAAATAGTAATTTCCTGATTAAATATGAAATCCAGTTAGTTCTCCAACAGTGTTGGTTTAAGATACACAAACAAAATACTGCCTATAAACTTTCCAACATTAACCATCATACACAAAACAATACATTTGCAACAGTCCATCAACATTACATACATTAGTGCATGTGGCTACTGGTATGCAAGACAGAATGGCCACACCTTACTGCAATTAACAACACACTGACAAGTGACTTTTTTTTTAACGAAAATGCACAGAACAAATTCGGCAGCTCCGCTCCCACCATAAAGTACTGTGTAAAGCAATTGCACATATTTTCAGTGCGTTAACTAACCCCATTTTCAGAAGCTGTATTCAAGCGCACTAATTTAGCGTATGTATGAAAAATCTTTGGAAATCCAACTCTCACAAATTAGTTGGATACACTAAGATTTTAGCATGACCCCATTCTTTCAGATTCACCTATTGGTCACATTATAATTCACAATGTTATAAAGAGAACCACTTTTCCAGCATGACTGCGGAAAACATGCATGCAAACTATCACATTTACATGCAAATTGCCTGTAAGATGCCCTAATGTACATGAGAAAACCTGGAAACATGAATGTAAGCACATTGGCATCGGTATCCTACTTTCAGAAATTACACCTGGATTCACTGCTCCACAGTCTCATGTTTCTTCCATGAGGCTATCACAAAAACGAAACGTTGGGGGCAAAAAAGCTCTGCCTGGGACACAACAAATGTTATTCATCATAAAAGACAGCTGTTTCCTTTGAGTGGTGAAAGACACGAAAAATATCGAAGCACATGTTCCACGAGGCAAATGAGCATGCATCGATCGCCATTAACAGGCAGCCATTTTAGATACAGTTACTAACAAGTCAGTAGTACACAAGGTTCATGCTTCCACATCAGAGTGGTTAAATATGACTGTTATAGTGGTGCAGGCAGGTACACCCCCCATCCCCCCCCTCCCTCAAGCTGCTGAGGAGAGAAACAGTATTTACTTTTTCTTGAGTGTGAAGAAGCTACGCCGTTTGGGCTCATCCTTGCGGTCACCAGAAGCAGGCAGCGTCTGGGAGCGTGATGGGCCAGCAGATGCATCACGTTCGCATTGCTGGGACAGGCGAGACACCCAAGTGTTCATCTCATCATCATCACGTGCCTGGAAGAGGTATTCTGCTCCATTTGACAGCCTGTGTAGAAAAAGAGACAATGAGTAATACGTCACTTATACTTTGCAAAACAGCAGTACAAATTTGTATTTATTTATTTTTAAAGAAGTTGAAGTGTGCATGCGTGCGTACACACACACACACACACACACACACACACACACACACACACACACACACACACACACACACACACACAGTTTCAACATGCTGGGAATATGTTTTAAATTTTTTTTAAATGATGCTAATGATAGAGAAATGCACCCCCCTCTCCCTGCAGGTGAGCACGTGTGAAAAGATTGGTTTTATCCTAAAAAGCTAATATTAGCAATTTTCACATTACTTGGGACGTCCCACAGAAATCTTTTAAGAATCTTTATGACTCTACTTCCAACAGCTAATGCTATGGTTTTGAACTACATAACAATTAACGTCCACTAGCATGTACTCTTCTACATAGTCAATCTTGTATCTGCAACCACTCTTCCCCATTTTGTGCTTTCCTATTCATTTCTTGATAATAAAACATCATATTACTTCCAAGGGACAATCTATTATTTTCTTTTGCACCCCCCTTGCTCGCCTGTCCAACAATTGGTCTTTCCATTATGAATGTTAAAGCTTATCGTGTCTAAATAAATGACCAAAAAGTTTTGTTTTTTTGGACATCTTCATCACATTTCTGTTCTATCCAGCTGGTTTTCATTAACTTTATTCCAAGCAATATTTCCATCTAGTATAAGCACCATCTGTCAGTTATTGAAGAGAGAGAATACAACTTTCGCAAACATACAGAAGCACCTTGACAAACTGTTTTTCTATTCAATACTAAACAACTCCTTCTCTAGTAGTTGTCTTCTTATACTTTGCTGTTGCAATTCTTTTTCTGGTTTCAATGCAATGTTTGTTCATGCAGTGTATTTAATGTTCCTAAACAACAATATTATCAACTTGTGCCCCATTTTATTTCTTTAAATTATGATGTTATGTTTTCCTCTAATCTTTGATTTGCTTACCATCACAAATTCATTTCATTCTTTCTTCTTTCTTTTCTTTTTCTTTTTTCCTATTAATTTTAAGTTCAAAATATTTCTGTATTGTTGCAAATTTAGAACGTATACATCACCTGCAATTTTTTTGCAGTGAGAGAGAACTCACTTCATCTAAATTCCAGACGATTTTGTTTTTACAACTTTTAACAAAAATGTTACACAAATATGATGACAGTTGTCTTATCTGTTTTCTAAATTAGGTTTTGTATCGCTCTCTATTAACACTATCCTTACACTTCAGTTTTGTATGTGTTTTAACTTTCAAAATTGTGAATAATATATTTCAGGCAATGCAGTCAAATGTCTTTTCTAAATCAATAAAGAATACCTATGTTCAATAATCGAGTCTTGACACCTCACAAGCAAGCTCTCAAGTGCTACAATGGCTTCTCTTGTTCCCATTTTTGTCTAAAACCAAATTATTCTTCAAATTATATTCGATTTTCCATTTTACTCTGTTTGGTAATTATGGATGAGAGTATTTTTGCTGCATGTGAAGTTAACGTTTTATAATTATAGGTGTCTGCTGTATCCCGTTTTTTTTTTTTTCTTTTTTTATGAATGAGTAGTATCTTGTTTTCTACAAACCCATACAGAAGATACCAACAATCATAAGATAATTTTATAATCAGGGAAAGTTTATATATATGTGTAATAATTGGTTCTATGTCAGTAGGAAAAGTCTAACTCATTCATGGCTTTTATCAGTTTAAAAATAATTCCATGGTACAATAGCCTCGACAGAAAGGGGGGGGGGGGGGGGGGGCATAGGGAGGATGGGTATGTAGATTTATATTTAGTAACAATTGTCTACTACAGAATATGAATAATAATAATAATAATAATAATAAATATGTTGCATCCCACAGTCAATTATTTACATACAGAAGGCACTGACAAGAAGAATTGCTACTCACTTCACCCTAAATATGTGCTTTCTTTTTGTGTAATCGGAGGCAACTTGGCAAGCACCTCCACGCAAATCAACTGGGCTTTCTCCCTTGAAGAAGGTGTCGGGTGATGTCTTGTACGTCTTCTGGTCCTTGTAGAACATTAGCAGGTTACCTCTGAGGACTGCATACACCTTGTCCCATGACCTACACACAAACAACAATATAAGTAAAATATCAGATTTAAAAGTCAGTCATTTAACCCTTTCAGACCCTCTGGCTACAATTTTACTGAATGTTCAATCTTTTCATCATGCACAAGTGCTGCCAACTGTTGGGCATCACTATCAAAACATCATCAGGTCAATACAGCAGTGCACAACACTTGGTAACAACCAGAATACAGAGGTGTGGTTGGTTCACTATATTCCACCATATAATTAAACACTGTTATTGTTATTTTGCTTGCTACTTCTTGAATGAGCGTATTACTATTTATTACAATAGAGAATATCCCATAATTAGTTATTTGAGTCTGTAAAATGTACAAAGTATGAACTGAAAATGGGCACATATTTTTGTATAAATCTTGCATCTAAAATTATTGAAAAATCACCTAAGAGCATTACCACATAAATAAATTTTTCCTTCCTATAAAAAAAATGTGTTCTGAAAGGGTTAAACAGAGAACAGAAAAAGTCTGGGGACAATAGAATGTGGCAAACTCTCTTTCATAAGCATTGGGAAAGAATGGACACAGAAGTACCAGAACAATCATTAATTTATCTGACATAATTTATTTATTTAACTTTTATCCATCCCAACCTTAACTTGCTTCCTGCATATGCATTTCAGGCACTTCTTAAGAGTATTTACAGAGTAATAACTTCAGTCACTTTTCATCAAGTGAAATCTTACGACGGACAAGACACACAAAACTGCATTTTCTTTTATCTCATAGAATAAGTTATCTGTTAAATTAATTGTGAACTGTGTTGCCTCCCACGTGATAGTTGCACTTCGGCCTTAGATACTGGAATTGATGGACATGTGCACGAGGTGAGCTTGCTCATGTGTATGAATGGTGTGTGTGTCTCTCTTTTAATGATGATGGTTGTAGCCGAAAGCTTTATGTAAGTGTCTTTTACTTGTGCCTGTCTGCAACAGAACTGTAGTTAAAAAATGCCACAAGAAATATTCACTGGAGAAAACTTTAAAATTATGCAAGACAGGATGGCTGTCCACGACTTTATCCCCAGAAAGCAAAATTACCAGTAGTGTGACACAACTATACATAGCTTTCGGAACTGTGAGCTCTTTCATCGAAGAGGAGAGTCAATTTGGAGAAGGCTGGAAAGAAGGCGCAAGCACTCTCATCCTCCAAACAGCTGCCTTCCTCTCAACAAGTGGTCCTTTCCAACCTTTCCTTTTTCCTCCCCATGTAAACAAATGTAAAAGTGAGACCTTCCTGGCTTTCGGAAAGAATAGTCACTTCCTTGTGGAGAAAGGAAGGATAGATTTGGGAAAGTAACTCAGACCCCACCTGTAGCGAGGAAAGGAGTACACAAAGATGACAGGGAACACATCACAGAGAGGTCACAATTGGTGCATTAATTCTCTTTCCATTGATTAGCAATCGACTTCATTTGGCTATCTCCTCACTGCATTTGCTGTTCTTTCTTCCCCATTTACGAATAACTTTTCTTCTTTGGCTACTGGTTTTCTGTACTTAGCTATCTGCTCCCATTTCCCCGCAGCCTTATGTGCTTTTCAGCCATCTTTACTTTATAATTGACAACTATATCTTTCGTTATTTTCTTGGCATTCTTACTACATCCCATTTGTTCATGTATAGAAACTCTTCACCTTGCCCTAACATTTTCTCATTAAGTGCACCAGTCAAAGTCCTCCCTCACTTTTTCAGGAATTTCATCACCATTCCATAACCCTGTACCTCAATATCGTATGCTTACTATTATAAGAGGGGACTTCAAAAAGTAAGTTTCATATTATTATGACAGGCCAACTGTGGGTAACTTTTACTGAGTACTATACTATGCTTCAAAGTGATTCAGATACATGACAATACTTTTGAACACAGCCACGAAGTCCCCATAAACAACAGTCAGAACGTTCTGTCTCTCCTTCCGATTGTCGACGACAGAAATTGACTGCTCAATCGCACAGTCATTCGAAAAATGTCGCATGAATGCCCTTATCATCGGAAAATCTGTAATGCCTGCAAAATCAGTTCCTCAATTGCCGAGGCACGTGCCAGTGGTCTATGTCGACAGCCTTTCTTACCGAACGGCACCCACCACATCTGTGCGCCTCGGTCAAATTGTCGGTACCATTTCCTACAGCTGTAAACAACATTGAGTTTGGTCCAAATACCACCAGAATTTCACAATGAGTCTATGTGCAATTTAGACATTTCACTCACAAGAACAATACTTTTCTGAGTACTTCAACTTTGGAATTCATTTCCAGTGGTCGCATCATTTCACCTCCCATACTGTGATGCACCTGTTATTTGGTACTGTAGCAGAGCTGCCTCTGCAGGAAACCCAGCACATTCACTCTTCTTCCGACACTGTGCCATTCTTATTATGCAATGGTCTTAGCGTGGGGAAAATATGTGCAACTTCATCTTGATGTGGCCTTGTACTACCTGTGACTTGCTCTTTCTGACACCTCCCTGCCCCTCTTTGCCTACCCTCATCCTGACCACAGGTGTGTACCTCCCATCCTTGTTGTACAAGAAGAACTAAAACTAATAATGTTTTTGTTAACATTAGCATTAATCGTGCATACATGTCCTGCAAGCTGACTCATTCCACATCATTTCAATAAAAGAATCGTTCAAATTTTTAATCTTCTTTGTCATTATAACTCAAATACTATAAGATGCACACGGAATTTACCACACACAATCAATCACAATGCAACTCCCAGACTGCCTTTGACAATCGGGCTGCAGCAAGTAAAATGTTACGACAGTCGACAACTGTGCAGTTCCGGGGATGACAGTAGTTAACTGAACTGTCATAGCAAGCCACTACTGCAAGCAGTTCCAGCAAACAGTGCTTTTTGTGTGTCAATGTCATTGATTCATGCTGTAATATCAGCACCAGCTGACCTACGAGCTGCTGTGGCTTCTCTTGGCATGCATACTGTTTGTACAGGTTTTTCTTCTTTTAAATGGGTATTTGCTGTACCTGGAATTTTGCCTCATAAAGGTAAGCAATGGTCAGTCATTCCACCTCATTCTAATTTAAATGTACCATTTAATTTATTAAGTGCAGAGTAGACTGAAGATAATCCATTGTGCACCGAAATGCTCCAGAAATAATCAAACTGAGTGTCATGGGCCCTACCTGTTTGATGCTTTCTTTGTGGTATTTTCCCACTCGTGCTTCCTCACAAGGTTGCCCTCCATGTGATCCTCCTCTGCGCCTGGGCTGGGCCGCTCTGTAAAAGTGGTCCACACGAGGTACTTAAAGTCACTGGACAAGTGCTACAAAACTGACTGGATGCAAGCTTCCAAAAACACTGCTGCTGCAGCACCTCATGAAACTAGCATAGAGCAGAAAGCTAATAACATTCTACTCACATCATAGTACAGTTTTAATTAGTTATCACAAGATACAAACACAATAAATAAATCTAATTTCAATCTTCTTGCTTTCAGGACTGGCTGGTGCATACCATATCTGTAAAAAAGGACCAAACAAAGAGGCAGTGACGAAAACAAATAAGGACTACAATCAGTGTATTGAGTCTCCCTAACTAGGTGATAGAGCATCTTATTAACCTAATTCTTCATGATCGAGTTTTCTAAGTCACATATCCTTGATCTTTGATACTTAAAGAGTAGGGTACAGATGTGGTGACTGGATGTTTTCATTTGTTAACTACTCTCTCCAAAGTAGCACTCAGATTGTCAATGTTTCAGGACCTATTTAGAATCATGTGCACATGCCTATAAACCACTTTTTTTTTCCAAGATAGTGATGGAAAAAAATACCTAAAACCATGCATCAGTTCATCAAATGGAAACTTATTCAGGCATAACTAGACACAAGCCTACATCTATCTTCATGAGATTGTGCACACTTCCATACAGAAAAAAAAACATCCTTCTTTCTAAAATAATACATACTACAAAATGCCTCCTGCGGGGCATGTTGACTCATGTCACAGGCAGAAAATCAAGTTGTTTTTATTATTCAGTAGCAGCACAAGCAATGATAAATCTAGTGGGACACCTACATATGCTTTGCTTCTTTCATGAAGCAAGACCACAATATTTTCGACAAAACAAGATAACATTCATTGCAAAGGGAAGAGATGCAGAAATTAACAAAGTACAAAAAGGATATAAAAGAGGAGAAAGAGCTCCATATTTAGAAAAGGTAATGTTCTCAAACCTCTTTAACAAAGTTGAGAAATGTGCAACTCAGTAAGACAAACATAGGTACGAAAAATATGTGCTGCATACTGTTAAGATACCCATATAATTCACATGTAACAGGAAATTTGCAAGGATGTCATGCACATTGACAGTTTTACCCGACAATTCAGCAATGACAGCACTGATTGATTCTGCATTCATCTGAATGAAGGATTTGGAAAGAGGAAGGAGAAAATTGGCCATGGTTTTTGCAAAGGAATTGTCTTAGTATTTTTGCCCTCACAGAATTTCCTTGGTGCAGTTTAATCCTGAAACTATCAACTAAGTACTATGGAATTTACAGAGAATACTTTTTCATGTAGAAAAATGGAAGAAGTGGGAGAAGAAGAAGAAGAAGAAGAAGAAGAAGAAGAAGAAGGGGAGGGGAGGAGCAGGGTGAAGGACGTGTAATAGAAGAAAAGAGGCAATCCCACAACTGCTTTCTACATCTACTTATTTGGGATACCTTGTGTGAAGGAAACATTCAACTTCATAACTACATACTCAGTAGCCCATAAACAACAAACTGCTGCTCTCCTGCCAACTGTTATGAAATTTTCCTTCCTGTACGTAACATTAAAACTCTGCGCAACTTTCAAGGTCTACATTTTAATAATCATTGCACTTTGTGCTCTTCTTCACAAGTCAGTACGATGCCGATTCCAGAATCATCTCGACAATTTTATGTGAGTGATCACAGCACATACCTGAAGAGTGAAAAAATTACAAGTAGCACACAAAGATGTATGTAGCTCAGATACATCAAAAAGGAGATACACACGAGCCTGGAAAGGGTGGGAGGGAGCAAAAGTAATAATTTTATTACCCTTTGTTCCACAGTGGAATAATTACTGCAGAAACTACACAAAATGCTGTCAGTTTTTGAGCAGCTCATACTTACGCAGCAGGCACATTCTCCGGATGAATGATCCTTGTAGTACAAATGCTAGTAACAACACAACATTATCAAGACACTCACATAAGCTACAATGATAAAACAAAACAAAAAGCTGGTGTACAAATGGGTACAACAATTGTATCAAATTCTACACTACTACAGCTATCGCCAAATTAGCGGACATTTTACTTAAGCAGAAAAAAGGGAGAAAAGAAAAAATAGGGTTCAGAATAAATGCAGAGACAAATCTTTTACCTACCATCCTTCTAATGGTGGTGTGGTATTAATGAAGAATATGGAATATTTTCAAAATTTTTATTTCGTTGCTCCTGAATGTAAATTAACAGTATCTTTATAGCTCTTATTCAGGGGATGGTGCACACCGATTCTCAGCACCAATGAATTATTTCACAGATTCTAGAAATAATATTTTTTAAACTATGGAATTATACTGTAAACCACAAAGTGTCAGTGATTTCAAGCAGTGTTTACTTCAACATTGGTCTTTAATGCACACGACTACTACGGATCGAGGGGGGGGGGGGCACTCAATATTATTTAGAAGGAATCAAAAATATACACACGCTTCTGATGGCATCCTGTGGCCATTTTTCTATACAGACTGTGATAGGCAAAAGATTGAGATGGGAGAAAGTTGAACAGACTGGGGAGAAGTAGGGGACATGATGACAGGGGGAACAGTAATAAAAAGTAATGGGTGGGCGAGGCAGGAGGAAAGAGGAATAAATCAGTCAGCAACAACAGCATGCAAAGGGGGGTGGGAAGAGTCTTTAAGTGATTTGTTCAATCACTGTTTTACTAATTTAAAACAAAATTAACTCTCTTTCGCTTATGAACACATTGTTTCACTGTATTCAGGGTGAGTCAGAAAGGACTTTACAACTTTGGAATGATACAGCAATTTATTGAGATATCTTACAGCATCGGTAGATGTGTCATTTTGTATCAAACAACCTAAAGTTTGATTCACGTAGTGCAGTACCCCATTCCGCCACGAGGAGCACCCAGCATAGTATAACATTAAAATGGCTACCTCCACTGGTGTGGAGCGTGCTCACTGTGCATATTGGTTTCGTGAAAAACTCTGGCGAATCAAAAGCAGGGCTGTTTGCAACAAAGTGACAACTGCCGATTCTGTAATTTATCTCAGTAAATTTCTATATCATTCCAAAGTTGTCAAGTCCTTTTCGAATCACCCTGTATAACATTCTCAATGAATAGACTTCTTTCACTATGTCACACAAACCTCACCAAGTGGGTGTTCATGTTGCTTATATAATAATTTCAACACTCACAAATAAGAGCTATAAAGTCCTCATAATAGGTCACTAATGGGCTTCGATAAAGGCCAGACGAGTGACGAATCCCAGGCTCATCGAATACAATTTGTGTACTTTACCACAGTGTCTCCTCATTCAGTATTCCCACCTCCACCAAAGACCTTACCAGCTGCAGCGCGCTCCAATGTGCCCTCGTCGTCACTGTGTGCGCCGGACGTGCCAGCCTTCGGAGACCTACGCCACGAGCGCAGGCTGCGGAAAGGTGACTTGGAACGCGAGCGGTCTTTCTTCCTGTCCAGGCTGGCCGTGGCACCCGGGCCGGCCGGCGTCACCGGCAGCGATGTGACGGCCACCGGCTCCTTTGTCGGACGGGGCCGAGGGGTAGCTGTGAGCGGGTCAGGGATCGGGTCAGGGACCACTTACGGGAGCACAAACATGAATGTGTCAGCCAATTGCACATCTGAACTGTCAGCAGAATCGGTTACAAGATTACGGTGGTGTCGCAGATGTGAGAGAGTTCTCGTGCAGTTTGCGAAGACGAAAGTGATTATAACTTTGTAGGTCAATCTTCATACGCAGGACACTCTTCCTTTCCTCTTTTCTTCAATGTCTATCTTAATTTAATACACATAAATATATTGAAGAAGAATGTTGAAAGTACGTTGGGTACATGGGCAACCAATGAAGAAGTACTAAGTCAAATTTAGCAGAACAGACTAAGAAAGGACATGTTAATAAGTTGCTTCCTGAGCCATCACGGAGTTGCCAGTTTTGTAAGGTGAGGGGTAGAAAGTGGGAAGGGAGGCCAAGACTCAACTGTACTAAGCAGTTTATGTTGGATTTAGGCTACAGTGCTTCAGCAGAGGTGAAATTATTGCACTGATCAGTCAAATCAACCTTTGAACAGAGGACCAAAAGGACAACTTAAAACACTCTCAAGCACAAAACAAACTCACTACAAGAATAATTGCCATTGACATTGAAATGCAATTACTTGTTTATTATGTGCTGTGGTATCATATTTTGACAATTCTGGCTGTTCACAAAGAACGTTCTTCTGTCACAGAAAAGCAATTTTAACAATCTGGAATGTCTGTTTTTGAAATTCACACAAACCCTTTTGCAATTCTCTGGGAGTTCTAATTCTTCTGTCTTTGCACATTTACTATCTCATCAGATTTGCTATAAGTAGTGTGGATTCGTTCAACAGGAACTACATCATTCACTCAACGAACACTTGATAGAAAAAAAATTTTCATTTGGATAAAACTCTCTCAAAAATTACAAAGAAAAGCGTGTTGCACTCTGTAAACTATTTTCAAGTGGTTTACAGAGAAACTGAATGAATAGGAATCATCAGAAGTCCAGGTTTTCAATCGTAGCTAACAGGAATTGTGTGAAATACATTTGTATTGACCTGCTGCACAACCAAATAGGTATTACTCAGGTGGCCACACGGCACCTGACGCAAAACAAATTAAAAATAAAGAAATAATCGTCTTTCTAATGCAGCTACTGTTAAGCAATGAAAAGCTTCTGTTAATGTCTAATACAATTTCCCATTTATTATATGTGATAAGGTACCGAGGAAAAAGAAAGTTCTCTATGTCCCAATTCATTATTTACGTAAAATGTTGCACACAGCTAAAAATCAGATGAAAGGCAACCACAAGGGATGTTCACACAGGAACAGTGTTCCTGTTTCTGACTCCCTGGTACACAATTTCTGTATGAAAACACACAACAGACATACGCAACAGAATGAAGGTTCTAGCCGATGTGACTTCCTAATGTACATCACTCACCACCCATGCCCATTGCTAACTGAGCAATCCTCCATCCTTCATGTTCTCACATAAGGCATTGGCATTTAGTTGACAAATATGACTTATTTTCAGAATCCTTTATCAGTTATCAAAAGCAACATTCACGTGATACTCAGTACGCCCTTTTCTTGCACAATATACTGTAAACTGTGGGTGAAGGGCAACACACGTTCCAAACTCCTAGATTTCCTGAAAGTGATTGTTACAATGACATTCTGAAGACTGTTAACAAAGGTCCAAGAATATGGACTAGACTCTCAGATTAGCAAGTGCTTTAAAGGCTTCTTAAGTAATAGAACTCTGTACACTGTTCTTGGTGGCAAGTTTCATCAGAACAAATATATCACCAGGAATGTCACAGTAAAATGTAATAAGACTGCTCCTTTTCTCTACAGATACGAATGATCTGTCAGACAGAGTAACACTTTGAGAATGTTTGCTGGAGACACTACAGTATCAGGGAAAGTGTCACAGTTAATGTGATGGCAGGAGGATACAGAATGAACTGGACAGATATTCTATTTGGTGTGATGAATGACAACTTACTCCAAATGTGACAAAATGTAAGGTACTACATATGAATAGGAATACAGTATTAGTGGTATGCAACTTGACACCATCACATAGACTAAATATCTAGGCACAATGTTGCAAAGTGACACGAAATTTGATCAGCATGTACGGTCAGCTGTAGGAAAAGCTAACGGTCAACTTTGGGTTATTGGGACATTTCTAGGATAGTGTGTAGTTCATTTATAAAGAATGATCACATATACAAGACAATGGAATACAAGTACAACTCATTCTGGAGTACTGCCCAAGTGTTTGGAATGCCCACCAGGTCAGATTAAAAGAAGATATTGAAGCAATTTAAAGGCCTGCTGCTATATTTGTTATCAATAGGTTTGATCAATGTGTGTTATGGAAATTCTCTGTGAACTCAAATGGGAGCTCCTGGAGGGAGGAAGACATTGTTCCCACAAAACACTACTGAGAAAGTTTAGAGAATCATCATTTGAGACAGGCTGCAGAACAATTCTACTGCCATCAACATACGCTCCTCATACGAAAAAAACTACACACACACATACACACACACACACACACACACACACACACGCACGCACGCACGCATGCAGTGACATGAACAAATTATATGAATGGGAAGGAAATCTATAGATATGATGTGCAGGTACAAACAATGACTATAATTTTAAAACAAATTCGATGATTTATTCAAGAGAAAGAGCTTCACAGATTGAGCAAGTCAATACTGCATTCTGCATTGGTCCACATCTGGCCCTAATGCCATCAGCTATCCACATTCGCATTGATTTGATAGTTCTTGTAAGTCCTCCTGACAGGTATCGTACAAAATTGTCCAATTGGCACGTTAGATGCTCAAAATCCCTAGTTGGTTGGGGGGCCTGTCCATAATGCTCAGAACATTCTGAATTTGGGAGAGATCGAGAGAACTTGCTAGCCAATGTACAGTTTGGCAAGCACAAAGACGAGCAGTAGAAACCCTCACCACCTGTGGGTGGGCATTATCTTGGCGAAATGGAAGCCCACGATCGCTTACTGTGAAAGGCAACAAAACAGAGAGTAGAATTTTGTCGACATACTACTGCACATGACAACCAAAGGGGTCCTGCTATGAAATGAAACGGCACCCCCGGCCACACTCACGGCTGTTGGGCTGTACAGCTGGGGACAGTCAGGTTAATATCCCACCACTCTCTCAGGTGTTTCCAGACAGGTCTCTGCCCATCATCGAGGCTCAATTCAAAAAGCGAAAGTCACTGCCGGAGACAGTCGCACTGCAGTCAAACGGGATTTCACGCCGAAGGCGTATCCGGAGATGCCCCGGACAGCAGTGCGTTACTAACCTTACTGTCACCGACCGTACGGCCCAACAGCTGTGAGCAACAGTCTAGGGTGTCATTTCTTTTTTGTACCAGAATGCCTTTAGTTTCGATCAGTGGCACCCTTACGGCACGATACTTCGACGACGTTCTACAACCCATTTTGTTGCCCGCTACAGAAAACCATCCCAGGCTCACATTTCGGCAAAATAATGCCTGTCTGCACACAAAGGGTGTTTCTTCTGCTCGTATTTGTGCCTGCCAAACACTACCTCACCCAACAAGGTCGTCCGATAACTCCCAAACTAAGAATGTTCTGAGCATTAGAGGCAGGTCCCTCCAACCAGCTTGGGACTTTGACGATCTAATTTGCCCGTCGGGCAGAAATTGGCACCGTATCCCTCAGGAGGATATCTGACAACTAAATCAGTGCCAAGATGAATAGCTGCTTCCATTAGGACCAGAGTGTACCAACTAGGTATTGATATGCTCAATTTGTGAAGCTCTTTTTCTCGCGTAAGTCATCCAATTTTTCAGAAATTTTAACCATTTGTCTGTCTGTTCGTGCTTGCGGTCAACAAGGCCTTTGTTGGAGAGGGGAGAGGACACACACACACACACACACACACACACACACACACACACACCCGTGGGAACATACAACATTCAAGGAAGAGATGGGGGAGAGGGTAGATCAGCTAGGCAGTCGGGAGGTTAAACTGGGGAGAGAGAGAGAGAGAGAGAGAGAGAGAGAGAGAGAGAGAGAGAAGGATGGATTGGTGGGGGGGGTGGGTGGAAAACAAGAGAAGTAAAAAAAAGACTGCTTGTATAGTAGTGGAATAGATGGCTGTGTAGTGCTGGAATGGGAAGGGGCTACACAGGTAACGATAATGACTAAGAGGTAAAAGCATGTAGCTTTGTGGCAACGTAGGATATATTGCAGGGGAGTTCCCACCCGTGCAAGTCAGAAAAGCTGATGTTGGTGGGAAGGACCCAGATGGCAAGTCATCAAAATGAAGAATGTTGTGTTGGGCACAGCAACTGGTGGTCCAGCTGTCCCTCGGCCACAGTTTGTCGGTACCCCGTTCGTGCAGACAGACAGCTTTTTGGCTGTCATGCCCACATAGAATGTGGCACAATAGTTGCAGTTTAGCTTGTAGATCACGTGACTGGTTTCACAGGTAGCCTTGCCTTTGGAGCACTGGTGGGAGGATGTATGGGACAGGTCTTGCATATAGGTATATTAAAGGGATATGCATTCGTCACTACAAGTGCAATTGCCATGGGCGGATAAGGTGTACGGAATGGATCTCCCGGTATGGAATGGGCGTCAGATGTCGAAGAGAAGGTATTGCTGGTGATTGGTAGGTTTGATATGGATCGAGATACTGATGTAGCTATTTTTCAGGTGGTCAACATTGAGGAAGATGGCTTGTTGGGTTGAGTAGGACAAGGTGAAGCAAATGGGCGAGAATGTCTTGAGGTTCTGGAGGAATGTGGATAAAGGTTTCCTCACCCTCAATCCAGATCACGAATATGTCATCAGCGAATCTGAACCAGGTGAGAGGTTTGGGATTCTGGATGTTTGGGGAGGATTTCTCTAGATTGCCCATGAAGAGCTTGGCATAGAGGGGAGCCAAGCAGATGCCCTTATCCATATCCTGGGTTTGTTTGTAGATAATGCCTTCAAAGGAGAAGTAATTGTGAGTAGATACAGTTGGTCAAGGCGACTAGGAAGAAAGTTATAGATTAGAATCCGTTGGGTACCGGGGAAGGTGGTGGTCAATAGCGATAAGGCCCCGGACATTAGAGATGTTAGTTTAAAGGGAGGTCGCATCAATAGTGACAAGCGGGACACCATGTGGTAAAGGAATGGGAACTGTGGAGAGACTGTAGAGTAAATGGTTGGTATCTTCTATATAGAAGGATAGGCTGTGTGTAACAGGTTGAATGTATTTGTCTATGAGAGTGGAGATTCTCTCAGTAGGGGTATAGTAACCAGCCACACTGGGGCGTCCTGAATGGTTGGATTTATGGGCTTCAGGAAGCATGTAGAAGATAGAAATGCAGGGAACAGTAGAGATGAGGAGAGGTATGGACTCTAAGGAGAGGTTCTGGGATGGGCCCAAGGATTTGAGGAGAGACTGGAGATCCTGCCGGATCTGGAATGGTTTAGCTGTGGCAGGGTTTGCAGGTGGATGACTCTGACATCTGGCAGAGTCTTCCTGCCTGGTAATCCTTGTGGTTCAAAACAACAGTGGTGGAGTGTTTGTCAGAAGGTAAGATTACAGGGTGAGATCAGTTTTTAGGTGGTGGATTATGGTTCTTTCTGCAAATGCAAGGTTAGTTTGCATGTTGAGAGATTTGGGGACTGATAGTGAGGCAAGGTTCAAGGTTAAGACATTCTGGAAAGTTAACGGGGGTGATTTGGGGGCAGTGGGGGTGGATCACCGTTGGACAGAGGAGTGAACTGAGTCAGGTAAGGTACAATCAGCAACACCTCCACTTTGACAGTTGCCACCCCTTCCATACCAAGAAATCCCTTCGATACAGCATAGCCACCCGTGGCTGTTGCATCTGTGGTGACAAGTGGTCCCTCTAGAAATATACTGAGGGTCTTACTGAGCTCTTCACAGATCGTAATTACCGTCCCAATCTTGTACAAAAATAGATCGCCCTTGCCTTATCTCTCCATTCACGCACCACCTCCCAAAGTTCCACCCAACTGAATAACATTCTCCGCTAAGGTTTCAACTACCTCTCGCTGTGCCCTGAAATGAGGAATGTACTACCCACTATCCTTTCCACCCCTCCCACAATGGTATTCAACTGTCCACACAACCTACACAATATCGTCATCCATGAATACACAATGCCTGCTCCCAACCCCTCGCCTCGTAGCTTATATCCCTGTAATAGACATATATGCAACGTCTGTCTCATATATCGTCCCACTTCCACCTACTCCAGTGCGGTCACAAGCTTCACCTATCCCATCAAAGGCAGGACTACCTGTGAAATGAGTCATGTGATCTATAAATTAAGCTGCAACTACTGTGCTGCATTTTATGTGGGCATGACAACCAAAAAGCTGTCTGCACGAATGACTACCAACAAATTGTGGCCAAGAAACCACTGGACCACCCTGTTCCTGAGCACACCAACCAACACGATGTTCTTCAGTGCAATGACTGCTTCACAGCCTGTACCATCTGGGTCCTTCCTACCAACACCAGCTTTTCCGAACTGTGCAGATAGAAACTCTCCCTGCAGTATATCCTATGTTCCCTTAACCCTCCTGGCCTCAGCTGCAAGATGGTCACTTGAGTGTACGTGTATGCACGTGTTCATGTTGTTTATTTCCAACGAAGGCCTTGTTGGCCAAAAGCTCACTTCTTGACGTCCTTCTGTTGTGCCTTTCTGCGACTCAGCATCTCTGCTATATGGTGAGTGGCAACTATCCGTTTCATAATACTGTTACATTCCATCCTGGATTTTCCATTACTGATCACATAGTCCATATCCATGGCCCTCATGACCACTACTTAGTGGATTCCAACCACATCAACATTATTCCAAGTACTTCAGAATTAGAAATAGTTATAGTTATAATTTAGGGAGATTTTTGTGCAAGTTAATGTTATGTGCCTGACAACTTCAAGAAAGTGTAACAGTACAGTGAGGGCACACATCAGAGACACATATTGAAGAACAGAGGAAAACAAGTTTTTGCCCGAGTATTAAAAAGGACACAGTTTGAAGTTTTCTTCCTTTTATTATTAAACCAACTGCAGAAACTTGTGAAACTGGTAAATGGTGATTCCATGTTACTGGAAGTAACTATATGGCAACTGCAAGTGAACATAATAAATTACACTAATACTCAGTCATTATTAACTGCAGCACGCAACTTCATCACTCTCCTGACAGAGATGTGTAAATTGGCCAAGACACTTAGAATAAAAATGCAGACACTCACACACATGCACGAAACCCTTTCCTGATTGCATTGGAACAGTGCCAGAGCTCATTACTTCCAAACTAGATAAAAACCAAGAATGGTTGGGTTGTCAACTGCCATTTACATGCAAAATCATGTTATATGCCAGCAGCTGAACAACTTCCATTACTGAACTGGCACTGATCTCAGCATAATCAACGAAGAGGGAATACTACAAAAATTTAGCAGTTGCACACGAAATACAAGAAAAGACAGCCATCCAAAAGCAAGCAAAAGCATAAAATAGGAGTTCATTCCTACAGTGCACATGCAACAATTGTTGAGAACATTTACAGCATTTGCCTGATATCACTATACTGGTGAAAGCATTACATACAGGAATTATTCTGCAAATGTTCCCAAGATATGATTGCTACTTACCTGTAAAGATGGCGTCTTCCTCCAATTGAAAGATGCATGCCTTTCAAAATTAGAATTCCATGCTATTCACAATGCAATGTGGCATTCTCTATAAGGCTACTTGTTCCTTATAAACAAGAGAATGAAAAATACAGAATTTTCAGAAAACGGGCAAGTGTAACATAGTTGTCACAATGAATGACAGGTAATAATATGTTAAGACCACTATCACACGCAAGCAATATTTTACCATCTTTAGGCTTGGAAATCAAAAGCTAACATTAATATTAACAAGAATTTAAATGATTACCCGTCCATACATGCTTGTCATTGAGTGTGACACTTTTGAAGCAGTGATTCAGCTTTTTAATGTGAACTATAAGAAGGACTGCTACTACTGTAGACATTGTCTTATTTGTTTTACCGGCCTCTCTTCAGCAGACACAGTTTTATAAATAATACGGGAGTCAGTATTTTATGATTGAAATAAAGAACTATTTGGGCTTTTATTTAAAACTGTTTCAATGCTCACTGAAAAAAATTTTATTTTGCTTACAAATGATTTTTTTGTGATCATACACAGTTCTCATGTTTAAAACTACTTTCATTACCCAATTCCCCCCCACCCCCAACCCTTTCTTCTATATTATTTCTACGCATCCTCGGCGCCCCTCAACCGACACACAGGTTTATTGTAAAAGCTAAATTGTGAATAATGAAAGTAACTGTTTATGATCTTGCTAAGCCCATTTGAAGGCAAACCACAATTGTTACAGCGACCACTGAAGGTACTTAAAAGATGCCTGTTCCAAAGAAGACTTTATTACATGAAAAAATGATGGAATAGCTCCTATAGTGCTTGTTCCTGATGTGTTCAGCCGCACAACTTTCCCACCCACCACTTTTTTTTTTTTGCAAAGATGTCACATAGTTACCTTTCACCTGTGTATAAACTTCAGAGTGAGTACAGAATAGACTGATCAAATAAAACACAATTTATAGTACCAACCAACTGTCCACAAGGATGAACGGCCACTGGCAAACAGTGGCCGAGAGCAAAGTCGACTTCCCTCTGGCACACCACGCAGCTGAACATAACGTGCTCTATTTCAATGGCTGCTTCACTAACCAATCATTTGGATCCTCCCCTCCACTGCCAGCTTTTTTGAACTGCACAGATGGGAGTTATCTTTACAATACATTCTCCACTCCCAAAATTATCCTGGCCTCAAACTACAGTAACACACTGTCCCGCCACCGTCCATGTAACAGTCTCCACCCTCTCTGCCCTCTCACCCCCTTCCTATTATCACCTCCCACCTTCCATTTGCCACCCTCTGCCAACTCATCCACCCACATTTCCCCAGTCTTCTCCTTTCTCACTCCGTTGTCACGACCTCCCTGCTCCACAGCCTCCTAACACTACACCGGTTGGCAGTCTAGTCCCTGCACGTTCTGCCAGACAACAGTGCTCTTCTCTCCCCTCACTCTTACACTGCTATCCCTTTTCCTTTCCCGACCGCTCCCTTCCATTCCACGTGACGGCTGCACTCTGGTCAACACTGCCAGAGATGATGAGACGAGGGGCGTTTGAAAAGTCCGTGCAAAAATAAGAACTGCTTATGTGTTTGGGGTAAACCTTTTTTATTTTTCGACAGTCTCCTTTTAGACTTACACACTTTGTCCAACGCTGTTCTAATTTGTTGATCCCTTCCAAATAATAGGAATTGTCCAAGTATGCAAAATAGCTATTAGTTGCTCCAATCACCTCCTCGTTTGAATAAAATCTTTGTCCCGCCAGCCATTTCTTCAACTTGGGGAACAAATAGTAGTCTGAGGAAGCCAAGTCTGGAGAATAGGGGGGATGTGAAATGAGTTGCAATACTATTTCCATTAATTTTGTGACCACAACTGCTGAGGATTGTGCTGGTGCAATGTCACGATAGAAAAGGACTTTTTTGCAGTCCAATTGCCAGCAGTTTTCTTCCAGCTCTGTTTTCAAATGGTCCAATAACAGTGAATAATATGCACCTGTAATAGATTTACCCTTTTCCAGATAGACAATGAGGATTATCCCTTTCGAATCCCAAAAGAAAGTCGCCATAACCTTTCCTGCCGAAGGAATGGTCTTCGCCTTTTTGGTACAGATTCTCCCTTGGTAAACCATTGTTTAGATTGTTGTTTGGTCTCAGGATTATAGTAATGTATCCATGTTTCATCCACAGTGACAAAATGGATTCTTCCTGAACAGCTGCAAACCATCCTTGCAACACTTCACACGATTCCATTTTTGGTCAAGCAGAGCAATCACGGAACCCATCTTGTGGATAGTTTTCTCATGTCCAAATGTTTATGCAAAATATTATGTACCTGTTCATTCGAGGTGCTCACAGCACTAGCAATCTCACACACCTTAACTCTTCTGTCATCCACCACCATATCATGGATTTCTGGAGTCATAACCTCCACAGTGTGTCCAGAACGTTCAGCACCACTTGTGCCCATATGGCCACTCGGAAAATTTTGAAACCACTTACAAACTGTTCTAATCGATGGTGCAGAGTCACTATTATGTTTATCAAGCTTCTCTTTAGTCTCCCGAGGCATTTCGCCTTTCATAAAGTAATGTTTAATCACCACACGAAATTCTTTTTCGTCCACTGTTGACAATGACTTGACTTCCTCGATTCACACGAATGCCAAACACAAAGAAATAGACCAATATGGTTGAAACTTGGTGTGTGTTCTTTCCAAAGATGCTACAAACTAAACATGACCTCAATACACGCTGGTGCCATCTCTTGGACTTTGCATGGACTTTTCAAATGCCCCTTATAATGTAAGTGTGAGGTGTGCTTTCTCGTGTGAACAAATGTGTGTGTGCGCACACTTTTTCTCTTCTTTTCTGACGAAGGCTGTGGACAAACGTTTGTGTGCAAGTATCTTTTAACTGTGCCTGTCTGCAACTTAATGTACCATCTTTACATTGTTAAAAAGCCCTAAAATATATTTCAGTACATGTACAAAAAAACAGGAGTTACTGCAATCATATTTTGTGTGAGAAAATTTTCAGTTAATGATTTCAAAATGTTTCATCAATATGTCCATCACTGTATACAGCTTAAAGGATGACACTTCCACATCAAGTGCATACGACAGTATCCAATATCCTCAGAAATGAATCTTGACTAGTCTAGAAACATTATACATTTTTGACAAATGTAGTGATGTTTAAGCAATAAAGTGGTCCCGCATCTCTGTTTCTACTGTAACGGTGTGACATTTTAAGTTTTGGCAGATGTATTTTTATCAGAAGCATTTTCTTACAGTGATAGAGTGGAAGGAATGGACAAGCAATGAATTTAACCAATTAACAAAGTAAATAAAGTCCAGATTAGACAGCTAACAGGTTAACCGGTCACAAATTAAATCGATGGCAAACACACACATTAGTACTGGCAGTACCAGAGACTTTCTATTTCAGTGACATGGACCACTGTTTCAATATCCCACTTATTTAAATTTTTCTCAAAACAGCCTCAGTTTTAAACTGGAAAGATCAGTTTCTGATTGCACTACTCTGGCCTAAAATGCACCACTGACAAACATCGTAACTACAATAGTGTCAAAGCTTACTAACATGAAAGCTTCTGTTGTCTACCGTAAACACTTACGAATAACCTTACAGCGTTAGGGTCTTGCACTACCTGATTAGAACTACCTCGAGGTAACACTTCCTAGTGCTTCCAAATATCAAACTAGGAAAAAAGGACAGGTATACACTTGCACACACACACATATCCATCCACACATACACAGACACAAGCAGACATTTGTAAAGGCAAAGAGTTTGGACAGAGATATCAGTCGGGACGGAAGTACAGAGGCAAAGATGATGTTGAAAGACAGGTGAGGTATGAGCGGCGGCAGATTGAAATTAGAAATTAGCGGAGATTGAGGCCTGGCGGATAGCGAGAAGAGAGGATATGCTGAAGGGCAAGTTCCCATCTCCGGAGTCCTGACAGGTTGGTGTTAGTGGGAAGTATCCAGATAACCCGGACGGTGTAACACTGTGCCAAGATGTGCTGGCCGTGCACCAAGACATGTTTAGCCACAGGGTGATCCTCATTACCAACAAACACTGTCTGCCTGTGTCCGTTCATGCGAATGGACAGTTTGTTGCTGGTCATTCCTACATAGAAAGCTTCACAGTGTAGGCAGGTCAGTTGGTAAATCACGTGGGTGCTTTCACACGTGGCTCTGCCTTTGAACGTGTACACCTTCCGGGTTACAGGACTGGAGTAGGTGGTGGTGGGAGGGTGCATGGGACAGGTTTTACACCGGGGGCGGTTACAAGGGTAGGAGCCAGAGGGTAGGGAAGGTGGTTTGGGGATTTCATAGGGATGAACTAAGAGGTTACGAAGGTTAGGTGGACGGCGGAAAGACACTCTTGGTGGAGTGGGGAGGATTTCATGAAGGATGGATCTCATTTCAGGGCAGGATTTGAGGAAGTCGTATCCCTGCTGGAGAGCCACATTCAGAATCTGATCCAGTCCCGGAAAGTACCTGTCACAAGTGGGGCACTTTTGGGGTTCTTCTGTGGAAGGTCCCGGGTTTGAGGAGATGAGGAAGTGGCTCTGGTTATTTGCTTCTGTACTAGGTCGGGAGGGTAGTTACGGGATGCAAAAGCTGTTTTCAGGTTGTTGGTGTAATGGTTCAAGGATTCCGGACTGGAGCAGATTCATTTGCCACGAAGACCTAGGCTGTAGGGAAGGGACCGTTTGATGTGGAATGGGTGGCAGCTGTCATAATGGAGGTACTGTTGCTTGTTGGTGGGTTTGATGTGGACGGACGTGTGAAGCTGGCCATTGGACAGGTGGAGGTCAACGTCAAAGAAAGTGGCATGAATCTGGACTCACAGTGAAGAAGAACTCCAGAATTTCCTCTCCAACCTCAACTCCTTTGGTTCCATCAGATTCACCTGGTCCTACTCTAAATCCCATGCCACTTTCTTTTACGTTGACCTCCACCTGTCCAATGGCCAGCTTCACACGTCCGTCCACATCAAACCCACCAACAAGCAACAGTACCTCCATTATGACAGCTGCCACCCATTCCACATCAAACGGTCCCTTCCCTACAGCCTAGGTCTTCGTGGCAAATGAATCTGCTCCAGTCCGGAATCCTTGAACCATTACACCAACAACCTGAAAACAGCTTTTGCATCCCGTAACTACCCTCCCGACCTAGTACAGAAGCAAATAACCAGAGCCACTTCCTCATCTCCTCAAACCCGGAACCTTCCACAGAAGAACCCCAAAAGTGCCCCACTTGTGACAGGTACTTTCCGGGACTGGATCAGATTCTGAATGTGGCTCTCCAGCAGGGATACGACTTCCTCAAATCCTGCCCTGAAATGAGATCCATCCTTCATGAAATCCTCCCCACTCCACCAAGAGTGTCTTTCCACCGTCCACCTAACCTTCGTAACCTCTTAGTTCATCCCCAAACCACCTTCCCTACCCTCTGGCTCCTACCCCTGTAACCGCCCCCGGTGTAAAACGTGTCCCATGCACCCTCCCACCACCACCTACTCCAGTCCTGTAACCCGGAAGGTGTACACGATCAAAGGCAGAGCCACGTGTGAAAGCACCCATGTGATTTACCAACTGACCTGCCTACACTGTGAAGCTTTCTATGTAGGAATGACCAGCAACAAACTGTCCATTCGCATGAACGGACACAGGCAGACAGTGTTTGTTGGTAATGAGGATCACCCTGTGGCTAAACATGCCTTGGTGCACGGCCAGCACATCTTGGCACAGTGTTACACCGTCCGGGTTATCTGGATACTTCCCACTAACACCAACCTGTCAGAACTCCGGAGATGGGAACTTGCCCTTCAGCATATCCTCTCTTCTCGCTATCCGCCAGGCCTCAATCTCCGCTAATTTCTAATTTCAATCTGCCGCCGCTCATACCTCACCTGTCTTTCAACATCATCTTTGCCTCTGTACTTCCGTCCCGACTGAAATCTCTGCCCAAACTCTTTGCCTTTACAAATGTCTGCTTGTGTCTGTGTATGTGTGGATGGATATGTGTGTGTGTGCGCGAGTGTATACCCGTCCTTTTTTCCCCCTAAGGTAAGTCTTTCCACTCCCGGGATTGGAATGACTCCTTACCCTCTCCCTTAAAACCCATATCCTTTTGTCTTTCCTTCTCCTTCCCTCTTTCCTGACGAGGCAACCGTTGGTTGCGAAAGCTAGAATTTTGTGTGTATGTTTGTGTGTCTATCGACCTGCCAGCGCTTTTGTTTTGTAAGTCTCATCATCTTTCTTTTTAAATATATTTTTCCCACGTGGAATGTTTCCCTCTATTATATATATATATATATATATATATATATATATATATATATATATATAGTTATAATAGAAGGAAACATTCCACCCTTAAAACCCACATCCTTTCGTCTTTCCCTCTCCTTCCCTCTTTCCTGATGAGGCAACAGTTTGTTGCGAAAGCTTGAATTTTGTGTGTATGTTTGTGTTCGTTTGTGTGTCTGTCGACCTGCCAGCACTTTCATTTGGTATATATATATATATATATATATATATATATATATATATATATATATATATATATATATATATATATATATGGAAACTTAACTTAACACTTACTGTCATGAATGGCTGAGCCAATATAATTGCAGCGACGCAATTTTGTACATGTGCTCTTTAGGTTTCGCATTTTGCTATAATTCTGCAACAAATATGACATGTTTGTTGAGTGAACAAAAAACTTTGGAAGTTCAATAGGAAGAAATTGCTCCACAACTCACGTCGCTCTTCTTTCTTGGAAGTAAAATCATACTTTCTGTCATACTTATTACAAAATATGTAATCTACCAGAGAATTAAAATAAATATGAAAAATAAATCTTTAAGCCTAGCCCTTTTCTAGTATGTACTATTCCTGAAGATACATTGATAGCGTATGTGCCAGTAACGCTTCAAATAATGGCATAAATGACCGGTTTCCTATGCCCAATATTCTTCTAGGTGGCCGGCCTCCAAAGTGTTAATGATTATAATTACTATTAAAACAGAAATCAGCTCATTTTAATGGCCTTGACGCAAATCAAGTGCCATTAATTGGATATGAAATGCCACAGCAACATTGTAACAAGCATACGTGGTTCTACAATACATTCATAATCCTATATTAGTTTTATAGTAGATGAAATGCGTGTTTTACTGCTGACTAATTACCTTTAAGGCCTGCAACTGTATTATTAATGATAAAAAATAAGGAAATTACTGCACCAGTTACATTATTACTGAAAAACACACAGTGTGTAAGGCATTTTTTAACACAGTCAAGTGCTGTGGTTGAAATCCATGCTTACACAACTACAACACATAACAGTGTAATTCCAACTGATGATCTCCAAGTGTGAATAATACAGAAAAAGAGAGAAAAAATTGGTGGCAGGGGGAGGTGGGGGGGGGGGGGGGGGGGGGAGGAGGTGGATGGGAAGAGAGGGATTCTTTAACCATGTGACAGAAGGTGTAAAAAGTTCTGTACGTTGAATAACAGGCATGAAAAATGAGTAAAACCAAACTGTATTTAAGAAGAGAGTTATAGAAGGATTACCACTGTTGTTCAATTCTCATGTTGAAGTAATGATCCAAATTTCAGTCCTATGCTACAAGTGCAGCTTAAATTAAAACCAGCTTTAAAGTTCATAGCTGATTTGGTCCTCCTAGCCAAAAATACTAACAATTCAGAAAAAAAATTGTTTAATGAAGTACACAGATTCCTTGGAACAGAATTTTTGCCATTTTAAGACATAGTGCTCTCCGTTATTAACAAATCCAAAAATTCTGTAAATTAATAGTAGAGAGGTGTCATCTTAGGCTTTCTCAGAGTGTTGCCACCTTTAACTGCGTCATACAGATGGTGAAAATATTTTGGCACACTGACTCATTGCCAACCTCACAAGTGGTGCTGAAGGTGGCCGATAGCAACAAGCCAGCCTGCCAAAACCCTGCATCATCTACAAGTAGCCACCTGAAAGCAATCCGAACTTGTGAGAGAGATTTATCTAATCTTGTGTGTTTACACGACAAGTTGTGCAAGAAATTTCTTTACAGTCACAGCTTTCATAGTTACAGTGTTCCGTATAAGTCAACACAGTGTGACTTTGTGGCCACAAACGTCTCTTCTATGCACTACAGAGGATAGTACATGTACGTGCCTTGTGGGTGTGGCTTTTTTTTCCTGTATGTTGCCCTAATGTTACAATAGTTTCCTGAAACATTCATTCTTCAGCTGCAAACTTACCTCAAGGGTGTATTACTTTCATGAGGAAGAGGAAAATTATGCAAGTTTTAAATTGTGCTTTACAGAGCAGTATCAAATTTGTTGTTATTTCAGGTGATAGCAATTTTTCTCCTAAATTTGATGAAAATATCAAAATTCTAGTGACAAAAATAGCCAGTAAAGTGCATCAAAATCATCTTATATATTCTGAACATGTGCATATTCAATGCTTATATTGTGCACCACAAATTCACAGGCCAATAAAAGAAAATGTTCTCAGACTTTTGTGTAAACATGGTACAATTACTGCAATCAGTGCAGTTTCTGTTACATACTAAAAAGTTGATGACATTAGTTTGTCTCTATTCTTGTGTATTTACATCCAAAAAGCTGGCCTCATTTCCCTAAGAATATCCCATCAGATGAAAGGTAGAAGAATCCAACAAAACATTCCTCAGTGTGCTACAGCAGAGAAAGCCAAAGAGAAACTGGCACACAAAGCTGTGTTCCTCCACATCTACCCATATGTTTTGAAATATACCACAACAAGATATTGTTCTGAACCTACATAGATAGTAAACCTAGAATTTCTACTATACTCTTACCAAATTTCAATGACTAATACTGAATATCTGATTTGTTAGTGTATTTCTGTACTTGTAGGATAACTGCACAGCAATTGAACCTGGCGTGAAAGAGTTAACTAGAGAAAAAGGCACAACTATTACCAACCTAAACATCTGTCTGAACTAGAGCACTGCATTTGCACGAGTGATCTTTCTCCCCCACCACTCCCCTTTTTATGCACCTTAACCTCACTCACCTTCATGTGCCAAGTGACGAGGAAAAGGATAAGGAAATGTGGCAGGTTGCTACATCACAGTGTGTCACACGATGTAGTGCTCAGTGAAGGAAGGCCATTGCCCTTACACAGATTCTGCAACTTCACAACATGTGAGCGAGCGACGGTAACTGTGTGAGATCCGTGTGGCCACATACACGGCTCACGAGGCCGTGTTATTAGGTTAGATAGTACATGTCACTTTCAGTAACTTCTGCCAAACTTACAGCTTATCGTATATCAAACCACAGTTTGATTTGGCATTTGACCTGTAAACAAATAACTGCTAGATGTGACAAGTGACAGAATTAATTTTAGGTCTGACTAGCAACTGAACCCAACAACTTTGGATTTGTAGTCTGGCACCTACACACTGAGCCAAAATACACACCTACTTTAACTGGTGCAGTCATTTTCCTTCTGATGCAATAGAATGAATTCTGACCAACAACATCTACCACTGAGTGCATTTGGGTTCCAACTCACAATGGATAAAGCACAGTAACACTTATTTTCAAAGTGAGACCCTCAACAGCTATTATAATTTTCAAACAACTAGCCACCAGAATTTGTGCACCTAAAAGTAGAAATTTCAAAGACGTAGCTACAATGATGCACAGGTAGTGACAGAATCTACCACCAGCATACAACGTGAAAGGCAGGTGCCGACTTACTTGTCGGGGGTGCGGTTCGCACCGGAGACGCTGGCGGAGGCGAGGGCACGAGGACCGGAGCTGTGGGCACTGCCGGGTCCGGCACGGGGGTGGGCGGCCGGCCCGACTCCGAGTAGCCCGCTCCCGCTCCCGCTCCCGCTCCCATTCCCGTGTCCACTTCATGCACTGCTCCAAGGTGGGAGGACGCAAAGTCATGCATCATGCAGGAGGCACAAGCTACACCATCCAGCTGTTATTGGCCTATTGGCTCCCTGTACTTTTCAAATTTACTTTCAAGTTCAAAGTACAAACCTATTTTTAATACATTACACACTGGGATTTTTTTTTAACCACAAGACCATTTCTCGAAGAGCATTTCATCTGCCCTTACGATCTACGTACTGTTTAGTTTCTTTTGTTGCACTTCTGCTCCTTCACTTTCTTATACTTCTGCGAGCTTTACAGTGTGTACTTTCTAATTGGTGTATTAAACACACCACAGACTGCGCACCAATTTTCCTCCGAGTTACCTCGGACTGTACAATTCTGCTTCTTCAGTAAACCTACGTATTTATAAACAACTCAATAACAGCTGGATGTATTCCAAAATAATTTCTTCATTACATTACGTGTGCATACGCGATCTGTGCAATTTTCTCACCACTATCAATAATTCACAATCCATGTAAACAACAGACTACAAGTGTTAGAAAAGCAGTTAACTTGTACAACATGCAAAGCAACAATTATTCTCTTTACCTGGAACAAGAACAACAACATGCAGCCACAAGCAAAATGTAAGTTTTGGTAATAGCTTATTGGAAGTATTACCAACACTATACACACAGCCACAATTAAAACCCAACAAGCTAACACAGTAAAACAAAAAAAGCTACTGAAGAGAGTACACAGAAGAACAGATTTTGATTATATACATTGGTCCTACTTGAAGGAGCCCTCACTCAGAGGGAGTTACTGTATGTGGAAAGAGGCCACGGATGTATATTTTATTCAATTGCAATACTGTGAAATTATTTAGACTAGTCATATTGCCCTAGACAAACACAGATGACAAAGTATTCAGTCGACAAGTCACTATGCAACATATTCAAGTCTTTTGTGGACTCTGTAATTAGTCAAAGCCAATAATGATACTGACTACATCTACATCTACACACACACATTCTGCAGCACAAAGTATGGTGTAGGATGCCTTCTAGCACTACTAGCCATTTCCTTTCCTGTTCCATACACAAACAAAGCGAGGGGAAAATTATCTATATGCCTCCACAACAGCCCTAATTTCTCTCATCTTATCTCCGAGATCCTTATGCAGAATGTACTTTGGCTACAGTAGAATCATTCTACAGTCAGCTGCAAAGCCAATTCTCTCAGTAGTGTCTTGCAAAAAGAATGCTATTTTCCCTTCAGGGATTCCCATTTGAGTTCAAGAAACATTTGCAAACCTACTGGTAACAAATGTAGCAGCTTGTCTCTGAACTGCTTCAATATTTTCCTTTAATCTGACCTGGTGGTGATATCAAACACTGTAGCAGTACTAAAGAATCAGTCACATTAATGTTATACATACGGTCCTTTATAGGTGAGGTACACTTTTCTAAAATTCTCCCACAAAACCAAAGTCTAACATTTATCTTTTTTACTGCTGTCCTTAAGTGCTAGTTCCATTCTGTATTGCTTTGCAACGTTAAGCATATACATTTAACTGACACGACTGTGACCAGCAGCAAACCACCAATGTTGTATTCGAACATTATAGAATTGTTTTCCCTACTCATCACATTCATTTACGTTTCTCTACATTTAGAGCAAGCTGCCATAAATAACACTAAATAGAAATTATGTACAAGTTATTATGTACGAGTTATCCTGTATCCTCCTACAGTCGATCATCGATGGTACTTTTGCTTATATTACAGTGTCATTAGCAAACAATCAAATATTGCCGTTTACCCTATTCGCCACATCATGCAGGTACAGTATATAGGTAACTAGAGCAGTCTTAATATTTCCCTGGGGCACGCGTCACGATACCCTCGTCTCTGACGAACACTCGCCATCAATGACAATGTACTGGGTTCTATTACTTAAGAAGTCTTCAAGGCAAACACATTTGTTCTTCTTCAATTCTCTTATGTTTTCAGATGTCGAGCTACCCCCACTCTACTCATTTCTTCCATTCCACTCTATTCTTGCGCAACTACCAGTTCTCAGGTGGCAGGTTGCAGTGGTTTCCCACTGGGTGACGGGGTCACCACGTACTTACACTAATACCATTGGCCTATTTGGGAATCCATTCCATGTGCCCAGACTTCCATTAACAGTCTGCACTGAGGTATTGTGTCAAATGTTTCTGGAAATCTAGAGATACATAATCTGCTAGCTGCTCTTTATCTACAGTTCACAGGATATCACATGTGGAAAGGGCAAGCTGAGTGTCACACAAGCAATGCTTTCTAAATCTGTGTCCATTTGTGGACAGAAGCTTTTTTTATCTCGAGGAAATTTATTATATTTGGACTTTGAATATCTTCAATACTTCTGCAGGAAACAGATGTTAAGAATATTGGTCTGTAATTTTGTGGGTCTTTTTTTACCCTTTTTTATATACAGCAGCCACCTATGCTTATTTTCAGTCGACACTGTTCTTTGCATTGCTCTCTGTATGACCTGAGGATAAAACATGAAATAAAAAGAAATGGCTTCACGTAATGAACTACTACTGTTTTGCGGCAACTTAAACATTAATTTTAGTAGTTTCTGTTCAGATACAATTTATTAGAGTAAGAATTGCCCAACGGGGTAATTTAATTGCCATTAAATGTCTTATGGGTAAGCTGGTGGAGTTGAAGACTAAATCAAAGAACTTTTTCTGCTGCACAGTTTATTCTACTGAATAGAATCTTCTCAATAGACTTGAAAATTCATGTTTCAGATTATTTTATGGTTCACATTAAACAATAAAATTTAATAATGCGTACTCATTTCATTATATTGCACTTAAAATTTACATCCATGACTTATTTCCACATCTCAGATTCTCCTCTCCATGGGATCTGTGACCCATTCAGAAACAGAAGCATTTCAATACGGCATAATTCTTTTCACAGAGATGAAAATATTAGTGTGACAAACAATACCACTAACAGCTTACCTGCACCAAGAGCTGAACTACAGGAAACAAATAGGTTTCAAGCATCGAAAGGATAAGACAAAAAAACAAACGAGACAACTTACCTGCCATTTCGTTACAACACTCAAGTTCAAATGGCTCATTAGTTTAGTATCGCACCTGCACCAGTGACGTTAAACTATGTGCACACAGCAGTGAGGGATCCCTTCATCCAATATACCTGTGCCAGTCACATTGTCAACATTTCAAGTCAAGAGCAAAAACATTATGCAAGATGTGGCCAATGAGTTTGGGAAAGCATAATTTCTAAACTGTGCATATTTAAATGGAAGATACAAAATTATTCAGAGATCTTTTGAACTAGGACAGCACTCCACTTTCCAAAAAGAGTAGCTGCCATTTGTGAAGTAAAATTGCTGGATCTATAAAGTATTCCATCTGCCTTCAAGTGTGTACATATTCATATCACAAAAGAAATCTTAAGATGTGTTTGGCACACAGACTTTGCCCACAGTGATAAATTTTACCTGTTCCCAATCTCATGCCCGCCACATCTCTATCAGATTTACATCCACTATAAAACAAGCAGAACAGTGATAGATTGTGAGGCTCCATTACCAAGTGCTCAATTGTGTGCTCCGTGAAGAACATTCAGAAACACTTTCACCACAACTCCAACAGCCTGAAATCAATTAACTCGAAATCCTTCTCTGTAAACACAGTGCCATCAACGCTTCACCAGGAGTTACATTTAACTAACTAAAAAGATATGGGACACACAGTACATACTTAAACAGCAGGAGAAGCAGCAGGCTTTTATTTTTTATATAAATTAGGTCATATATGTTAGGATGTTAAATATAGCATGTTTAAAAAGCTGTATTTTATGTTTTAAGTCAAGAAAAGAAAGTTTAATTCAATTTTCATTTTAGTGGCGATATCCTGAGGCTCCTAGTGGCCAGCAGCTTCGCCTGTAACTAAGCAGTTTGTGAGTTTTAGCATTAAACTGTGTGATTCCTATGTGCCACCACACAATTTATAGTTAAAAAAATCCACTAGCAGTGCCATTCCGCTGCCTAGAAGAAAGAAGGATAAAAACACCACACCCAGAACAGGCCTTATCCACTGAAATCAAGCCAGGAAACAAATGCAAAGACCGCCAGTTCAGAAGTAAGTTGTATACAAGTTAATGCAAAGGCTCCATTGTACCAAACACATTTGTATGTAATAAACAACACAAATAATCATACAAAACATTCACAAAAAACCTAACATAATGTACACATGAACACCAAAATAATATCTTAAACATGGAAACACACACACACACACACACACACACACACACACACCACTACTACTACTACACAGAATGTGTCCATAAAAATGCAGTTTGATATTAAACATGTACTAAAATGCACAATACCCATTTACACCAATAACACAGAGCATTTTTATTGCATTTCTGTACCAGGATTAATTATTGCACTTCTTTAAACTTTCAGTCATAAACAGTTACTATTCCCATGGATTTTTTCAGCTGTTTAGTTTATTCCAGTAACAGTGCAGCTTCTCCATACAATTTTATCACACAATTAATTCATGTTCAAGTCAAGTACAATCAAATACAAGACTATATGGTACTTTATGATGAGATCATAGTCTTGAAATTAATGGTTGACTTGAACACCAAAATAAATTGTGTGATGCTGCTGCTTGGAGAAACCACCAGTTCCTGAAACAAAGGTTTCGATCTGTGTCAGGGGAGAATCAACATTTTGTCGCAAGGCAGGAAAGATGTATCAGACACTTCAAAGAGGTTATATCAGAGTGACAAAGTCTCTGCACAGTGAAAATCTCACCAATTACAATTCACAAGCTTAAGAAATCCAAGGACAGATGCCTGAAGGGGAAAAAAAAGTAAACTGGGTAATTTTACACATGCTATCACGTGCAACTGACAAAATAACATGCTAGGTGAACTTACACAATAAAGAAGAGCTGTCCACAGTCAACAGAGTGAGTAATTAAACAAATAGATCTTATAATTATGTTCCTTGAGACATTTAAGTCTCTTCTTTATCTACGATAATGATCGAAGCAGAAGACATGAATTAAAATATGTACTGTGGCCGAGACTCGACCCCAGGTCTTCTTGCTTGTTAGGCAGAAATGCTAACTATTTACACTACCACAGCACAATGGTCAACATTGCTGCACAAACTATTCAAGTTGACCATTGTGCTGTGGTAGTGTAAATGGTTAGCATTTCTGCCTAGCAAGCAAGAAGACCTGGGTTCAAGTCCTGGCTGCAGCACAAATTTTTGTTCATGTCTTCTGCTTCAATCATTATTGTAATTAAACAAATGACTAATACATATCTTAGCAAGGATATTCTCTTCTTATGAACACCTTATGTCTCAAAATGAATGAAGACAAAAATGAAGGTACGTTCGCTACGCAACTCACTTGCAGCACAAAAAATGAGTATACTTATGTAAAATTATATCAGCACACCGACTGTTTCTAAAGTAAAATAACTGCAATCACAAAGATCTAGCCAGCTAGCAGACAAGAGTTTTTATAAAATAGTTCCCATTGGTTTTATAGTTACAGTAAAAGGCATTTTCATTCAGTGCAACTTCTTCTTGCTCCGAGTGTCCTGCAGAAAGTCTAAAATGAATCCTGAGAAAATATGATAACCATTTTCAACTGTCTATCATAAATAACATTTTTATCATTTTCATTTCAGGATGTTGTAATAATAATGTAACATGAGCAAACGAACTAAGGGTCATATTTTTTAATTCTTGTATTGAATCAACACCAAATAATTTTTAATGTACATTATTTTACTGCTGATCTGGTATATTTTTCTGAGGTAAAAAATAGAGATCACAGATACGTGTAGCTGAAAGCGATGACTTAACTCATTAATTTTGAATAAAGTCTCTCATGAAAAGCAGATTTCTTTGTAATGTTAAGAACAAAGCAAGTCAATGTGCACAAGATGAAGATTATCTTTAAGTCAAAACTGCTGGGAAGAAAATAAGATTTTTTTTGAGCATTTAGCAAATTATTACTAAAAAACATAATATACAGGACTTCTTAACAAGTTTAATGCCTTTTGGAATGATGTTACTTTACTTTTCCAACTCATCTCTTGTTATTCATTTACTCTTTCAGTAAGCAGTTTAATTAGTAGACCTCTGGATGAAAGACTGCTGAACAGTGAAGTATTAAAGGCACGAATCAATCACGATTGGATGAGACAGAGTAACAATGTGGATGGGATTCTAATGAGGAAAATTATATGAACATTCAAATCAGTTTGCATAGAAGATGAGAGAGAATGGGACATAGAACTGATGACGAGTTACTCTGTGAAAACTTTCATTCCAGAATTAGCAGTCTTATCTTGCCCTTTGCCCTGTGATGAATCAATCATTTGACATTTGTTCAGTTTCCTTGGTTTATTATAGATCTTTGTAATAATACAAGCAGTAAGCAGTGCTTTTGCAAAATAATGACCACCACAAAAAGACATATTAGTACCTGCAGATCCTCAAAACTTTCTAAATCAAGGTATCATCTTTGTTTTAGCCAAATATGACCATTCTTTTTTTTTTCCAGTGTGTCAAAATGACAAATACCTACTGATGTTGCACAAATTCCCTGTTACAGTCACTGTAACTTAAGCTATCAACAACTAGAAAACCTTCAGTGAGAAATTCAGTAAAAATGTTATGCTTTGTCAATTAAATTTCATATGCCACAATAATGTTCTCACACTAATTATATTAACAATTTTTTGCCAATAGATATTAAACATCAAAGACGTTGCCACATATGAAAATCTTAGATATCATCTAAAGTAGTTGTCTACCTACTGAGAAACATACAATACCATAATGAGTACACCACTCAAAGCCTATAAATTCACAACTGGTGGCTACGCAAATGTTTACATCAATTTGAAATGTCATTAATGTTAACTAAACCCAATGTACCATTTGCCACTGGGGCATTAAATTTAACACAGACTGCAGGTATCTTCAATTAGTAACAAACTTTCAGTATTTTTAGAATCCTGAGCCAATTGTAAACAGGCTAGGTATAGCATTTGTAACAGTACTGTGAGGCTTGTTCAATAAATACAGGCTTTTCTCAAAGTACTGGAAATGCAATCACAGTCTAAGATTTATCAACCATTTCTTACAGAATGCAGTATTCTCAACTGCTATGTTCTTCTGGACTAGCGTCTCAAATACAGTTATAGTTCTTGACACCTCTGAAATTAAAGGTATCAGAAATTTGACAGCAATGTTATGTAATGAAGTGTTACATTCTGTTAATAAAGATTACTTCAAGAATACATGAAGATCTATGCCATGTCTATACGTGTCTCTGACATTATGTTTCCAATTGTATAAGATCTTTTTATCATTGAATACATCAATGTCAGCTTCATGGAAAGGACAGAATTTCCTCCTGGTGTTTCCTACATTGCTGTCAATACTAAGGACGTGATCATGTGCAGAGTCATGTAATCATCGAGTCAAGAGGGAGAGGGTGGGAGAAGAATGTAAGCTTTTGCATACAGTATTCTTACAAATTAAGTTTTGTCCCATAACGTATTATCAGACAAGCCACGCAGACAGCCGCACACATTAGTATGCTGCTTCCAGGATTTGGGGATGCGCGTCAACCTCAAATTACATTCACCTGGTGTGTTCACGATGAGAACTGGTATAATGACCAGCCTGGAAGTGGTTTTTCGGTGGTTTCCACTAGGTGAATACCTGGCTTGTACCCAGATCCTCCCTCAATTACAAGAATCGCAAATATATCACAAGTGTTCTCTCACTTTTACACGAGTTAAAACTAGATTCAGGTAGATGGGCTTCATAGTCATCTCAGTCAATACAAAACCTCTGTTCTGTGTGATCCCTTTCCTCAGCAATCAGAAAGAATACCAAGCAATAACCTTCAAGTCCACAACTGACGAGGTATAAGATTTAAAAATAACTTTAAGATCTAAACGTGGATAAGAGAATTGTGCGAATGCATACCTTTTGAAGGTGACTACACTGGAGGACGAAATGGTAGTTTTTATTTTTTTAAATTTTTTTTAACAAAGTTTTTGCAGATGCAGCATCAGCTTCATTCAGCAACCCTCACAAGGAGCATTACAATGTTCAGAACTACTCGATTCAAACTTTTCAAGTTTAAGTGAAGGTGTGACAGAGACATAAGCAATAAAAGATTGAGGAGGAGGAGAAAGTGGCACTCACCTTCACGAACGACTGGCCTCTCCACTGGCTGGCTGGCGGCCTTGGTGGACGGTTTGCGAGTGGCTGCCGGTCAGGACAAGTGGGCGCGTTCGTGGGCGTAGCACGTGACACGGGGTGCGAGGTATGAGGTGTGAGTGATGTCGTGGGTGGGCAGATGGGTGAAGGGCAGGGCAGAGTGAACGAGTGAGGCGTGAGTGAGGTGGGATGTAGCAGGGAGGTGTGAGGACAAACATAAAACACACCGCACTGTCATCACATGCACCATTATTCGCAAGGCCGACCCTTCACTCCAGAAAGTATCACTCTTTTGCTATGGGCTGTGAAACCAGTCCCAATACTGACAAAATCATTGCTGCCATTAGCATATAGCAAAGTTTGCCCATTTATACACACATTTTAATGAACTTCAGTAGTAAAATCGTGCATGCCTGTCAAGTTGACAGCATCGTTGTGCAAGAATTAGACACTCAACGATCAGCTTCATCTAGTTTAACAGGATACTATGCATGTGATACAAGAAAAAATAAAGTATCAGCTGACTAGAGAGTGTCTTAGAACTGTAAACAGCAACAATCTGACATGGGAAGTTTCAGACTGTGAACTCCGCTTTTGAAGAGTGGGGAGGGGGTTGGGTGGGGGCAGAAGAAGAAGTGGAAAAAGGAGAAGGAGAAGTAGAAGAAGAAGGACAACAATTGGGGTGGGGGGTGGGGGGGAGGGTATGGACAAGTACGGGACACCATACAAACTAGCCCTCTTCAGTACCTACTATGTATTCTTGTTTTAACCTATTCACTGGAGACACGTGCTCTAGCAGAGAGAGAGAGAGAGAGAGAGAGAGAGAGAGAGAGAGAGAGAGAGTAAAAACAACCAAAGCTAAGGTGCTGATATGAAGTTTGTTAGACCTACGCCAAGACCAATGTAAAAGGATAAGGTAAAGAATGAAAGGAACAAAATACATGAGGCGTAAAACTCAGTACACAGGAAAAATTCTGCCACTCTAGATTAATATGGTACGGTCATGTGAAATGGATGGAAGAAACCACAGTGGTTATAAAATTCCTTGTATTGACTATAAATGGGAAAAAACATGTCGAACAGCAAAGATGATGAATTGACACAGTTAACAAGGATGTGGTTGCAAGTAGTTTATCTTTGGTATGGAAACCAAAAGGGAGAGTTGGACAAGGATGTAAAAAGTTGGGAGGCTTGTCACAAGCACCCAGGAAACTGGAGCTGCAACCTGAAGGTGATGAAAATGCCTTCAAAAAAATTAAACTGATAAAATTAATTTTTTGGGTTTGCTGGTAAATGTCTGCAGTTGTGTCATACACGGAAATCCCCATCCCACGGTGCAGCAGAACAATGCTAGAAGAACCAAAGCAGAATGGCACAGCCTACTGATTAAGTGCAGCATCATTTGTTGGTTGATTTCCTGCATCTGAAGGGGGAAAAATGCAACAATTCATATTGAATTGGCAGAAGTGGACGACAGCACTCTGCAGATGTATGACAAAGTGATGGAGAAAATGCTTCCAGTTTGCTCAAAAATGTCTGAAGTGGCAGACCGTATCTCTGTAAATAACCAAGAATCACATGAGAAGTAGAGGCCCAGGTGCACAAATAGCGGCCATAGTGGAAAAAGGTAAGGGGTCAGTTTTTACATTTTGAACATGGCAAAGGCCACCACCAATTGTGTGACATTACAGCAAATGTCACAAGAAGATGCCTGAAAGGGAGTTTTTGCTCCACAATACCCCACACGATAGTCGTACACGTCGCTTCTTCAGGTCATCGTAGTTTGCTTGACCCTCCGTATTCTCCCGACAAGGCATCCAGCGAGTTCTCCCCATTTCTTCACAAGAAGAAAGCCCGGAGCAGCAGGCATTTCTAGATGGACGACAAGGTAAATTCCCAAATGGCCAAAATGCAAACTTCCACAACTGAGGCCTCCACCACCGGGAAAAATGTCTCTCATTGAAGGTTGAATATGTAGTGGACTACACTGTCACCCTGTTTCATTGTTACAACTCTATTTTTTCGAGGTGAAAATTAAAACTTTGCTTACCTCTTTGTACGAGTTTGAATTTAAAAGTCGTTGTAGCAACACACATTTTTGTTTGCGCACACATCTCATTCAGACTAACAAGCCCATGTAATAACATTGTACTCTAGCGTGAACAGTTAAACTGATGAATCACATTACATGTTTCACTACTGTGCTTTGCCACTGATGACAACACCGAATAGTCACGATACAGTCACATTATTTTGACCTGAAACAATTTCATAATGTTAAGACACCCTGCACGTGTCAAATGTTTCCCTTATTCTGTACATCACTGTAGCTCGTTTTGCACCTTGTGTTACATTCTGCTCCATAGGCAGAGTCACTATTTGCACAGCTACAGCAGCACCTTCTTGTTACATTCATTTCAATGACACAATACATTGGTGAAATGTAACTTACTTATTTGATAGACAAATGGCTGCAAAACAGAATGTTGTTGTAATGTCTTGTTTGTCTCTTATGAAACCTACAAAAACATGCACTGTTACAACAACTTTTAAAGTTGTATAATTGAAGACCCTTTGCACTCACACAAATGGTGGAGACCTGGTACGATCATGATAAGTCATGTCTGGTTTTCTTGCACACTTCAAAAGCAGAGGTCAAAATTACAGACGCCCTTTTTCAGTCACGAGTGTTAACTGTCATAATACATCTGTGTGCAGGAGAACAACTTTGCATAAGTATTATCATACCGATGGCCCCCAATTTTGAGTGACCCTTCACATTTTACGTATTATTTAAAGAATTTCCTTCACAAACCTAGACTTAGTTGCTTACACCATCTGACAACAATCTATCTTGTCTGAAGTGCAAAATTAACGCAGAGTTACAAACCCTGCACCCTGATTCAGATTCAGTCAAGCACATTACTGCTTATCGATAACAAATCCGGGGTACAACAGCTCAGTTCCTGATTTAACAGTAATTAAAACCCTTTGGTAATGTTTCAAACCAATTTCCCAAACAGCATATTTCTACACTCAAAACCATTGTGAACTGAACATAAGAAGTGTTAAAAACGTGAGAATGTCTGGAGATCTGGGTCTCTGCCTTGCTACTGTCAACAAAGGCTACAGCAGATTTAGTCCAAGGTATTTTTCACTGACAATGAATATATGTGTTTGCATGCAAGTAATGTGTGACACATACAGTCACTCTCCAAGACAGAAACTGGTACTGAGATAACTGCCAATTAACAATAGTTAGAAAGTATGTAAGTGTTCAACACGCTTCCAAAGCTGTCTTTGTTATGCCAAGAACTTTTTGCAGCAATTATTGAATTAGCAGCATCATCAATAGCAGTATTAGCTGTGAAGAGGAAGATATGAACTTTAATTGACAGAATGTACAGTTGCAGGTGTGCACAATGTGAATGTGAGTGTGAGAATGAGTGTGTGCACGTAATTCTGAGGGCAACGATTTACAAGCACGAGGACAAAGGAACCGTTACTTAAGTTTCAATACTTCACACTCACTAAACACAAGCTACAAAGCAAGTTAAATGCACAGTACTGCCAAAAATATCCAAATTACTGTATGTGGTTATTGCCCTAGCTATTTTCGCGCAAGAATTATCACCAAAGCTTTTATAGCACCACAAACACATAAGGTAATAGAAGCACTGAAAAGCAAGTGAGTGTAGACCCATAAGTAAGGTGTCATTGTTGACATACACACACAAAATAATACCAATGTCTATAACAAAATATAAAATGTAGCCCCTGTTTACCATTGTCATTCACAATGAGAGAACTACAGTGGAAATATCTAACAATGTGGACACAGAAGAACTGTTACAAACATAATAATTTACATACATAATTTAAAGAATCTTTCAGACTGTGTTGTGCAGGGGCCCTTCTCATAAACAAGGATGTACTGAAGTTGTACAATTAGAAAAGGAAAGCTTAGATAGATATGCAGCAGTGACATGCCATTTGAAGACAGTACATCATGCTAAGGAATTTCTAAGGTACTTTGATTCTTTCCACTGGAGGAGGGATATTAGGTACATGAAGGACAGCATTTGTCATTTTCACATGGCTACATGTAAAGACATACCACAATCCTGGCCCAGATAAACAGATACAGTAAAGCTGGTATAAGCTGTATTCTGCAGTCAACAAGACATGAGAAACAGGAACACAACTTTTTGTGGTATTGTTTGTTGCAATCAATTGTCAATTTCTGTTTCATCCTACCCTGCTTGAACACAAATTGCAGTCTATACCCCTTAGGAAAATTTACATACTTCCAATCTCACTCTCCTCTTCCTTTACCACACTACCAGCTCAAAGTTTGAGATTCATTCATCTTCTAAGTGTTGATCGATGTATTCTTAAGTTCACTATACCAGCAACAGCCACAGTACTACACATCTTCATAAACATTCTATGCCACCGAGAATATGCAACCTGGTGGAACAATACTGTAGTTCCAAGTTAAATACACATAAGATACTGTGCCAAAGAATACTAAGAGGAAACTACTGAAAAAAATCTGTGATTTTACACCAACATATGGATTCAAGACCGACTAAAGTTATGATTAGACATAGTTCAGACCTGAAACATGCAATCATCCAAGAATACACAGTACAGAAACACCCAGGATGATAACTACTTGTGTAGAAGCTGTCAACAATAGCTTTCAACTGTTTTCAGACATGTAACATGTAATGTGGATTGTCACCCGTTAATTCTGCATATGGTAATAAGTTACTCACCACATATTTATTGGAGGGGGTGCGGAAAAGGAGAGCATTCTGCTCAATACCTTACTGATATTGAGAGTTGTAAAGAGCTAGGATAGGTAAGCTCCAGTACCCTAAATAAATCTCTTCTTTAACGGCAGCCACAAGTGGTCTTAAGTGCACAGCGAAAATTATTTTGATCTGAAGATATGACAAGTGGGGAGAGGGCTTAAAAATTTGGACATCGATTTCTGCACAATGAGTTTGTGGAAACCAGTACCATGTACAAGCAAATAATTCATGAGGAATTTCTTTTGAGAACTTAAGGGCGAATAACTGTGATGTGTAAATTAATTTTAATAAGGTTAGTGCTGCTCCTGTAATACTATACATCTGTATACTATAAATCCTGTAGTACCATAACAATGTTGCAACCTCAGTCTGTGACACACCAGTAGCACGTTAGAATTGAAGTGCTAATCACATGTCAACTTGTTAATTATGGCTACAAGTTCTCACTGTTGCTCGCACACAGCTAAAGGAAAACTTTCATTTTGTAGCAAAAAAAGTAAAGCATTTGCACATCAGAAAAAGGCTCTGCAGTTATGTAGATGAGAAGTAACAATACGGATGTGCAGCGACTAGTGAAATGTCCAAACTCAAAGAACTAGGCATCACCTGTTTCACAGCTAGCCGAGACTGGCTACGAAGATTTTTCATTCGAAATGGATTAGACTTACAGATGAAAACTACAACCATCCAATGGCTTCCAGGTGATTACGAGAAAAATGTAGTGAATTTTCATCACTACACGATATACTTATGCCCCAAACATTCCTATATATTACCGCAAATTGGTGTCGCAGATCAAATTCCAGTCTATTTTGACATACCGCTTCACAACACCGTGAACAAGAAAGGGGAATCTGGTGCCACAAAATGAACTGATGGCAATGAGAAGCAAAGGCACACAGTGACGATTTGTGCAACTGATAATGGGTGAAAGCTACCGCCTTAAGTAGTATTTAAAAGGAGAACTATTCCAAAAATATCAGTGAAAGGCATATTGGTAAAAGTGAACCTGAAAGGGTGAATGGACAATGGCAATACGGTTAGCTACATGACATATGTTTGGCAATTTCGCTCTGGTGTGTTACTGAATTTACATGACATTGGTCCTGAACAGCTTCCACAGATATACAACTGAGAAAGTGCAAGACAAGTTACATAAAACAAAAACTGACTTGGTCATTATCCACGGAGACATATCCTCTGTCCTATAACCACTAAATGTGTGTATAAATTCGCCATTCAAAGCTGCACTTAAACAGCGAAATATGCAATGGATGGCCAATGAAAGCCCTAAGTTCATGAAGAGTTGAAAAATCAAGCAACCGGTTCTGTCCCAGATTTGTGAGTGGGTGAAATATGCATTGGACTCCATTCTTCTAACACTGGCAGAAAAATTCTTAAAAAAAAGTATCACAAATTCACTGGACAGAACAGAGGATGAGACACTATTGGAAGATGGCGACAACAATTCTGCTAGTGATGACAATGGAAGTGATTATGAATAGAATCTGTATGTTAGAATTTTTTTTGTAAATAAAACACGAATTAAAGCCAATACTTCTTTCTTTCTTTCCCTCCCTTAAAATTAGGGTCTGTGGATTATTTGATGCCATGTATTAACCGCATATATATGGTATTTCATCAAAATAAGGCTTAAGCTGACACTGAGATTACACTGAAAAATGTCAGGATAAACAACATATTTTAATATGCAAGGATCTATTTGGAACAAAATTCATTTTCTCATTATGTTCCTTTTCTGCTCACTTTATTTCATGTGCACCTTACTTATGAGACAACACTCAATTTAAAACTGTCACTCATGAAGAACACTGATAAATTTTGGGATGGAAAAAATCAGGAAAGTGTAAATTATGTCTAATGAACTGTGTGCTACACTTTCCTCATCACAGTAGTCTTCTTGGCTAATTACCTGTCACTTCAATTTGAAACCTAATTTCATTTGTTTCTGTATTCACAACACATGATACACCAACGGCTACGAGTCACTTTCCATGAAGTAGATAAACTGTCTTAGGAAGATAAGTGGAATAAGATAGTCATATGAATTTAGGAAAATTCAAGTTGGTTGACTAAAGGGGATGCTACATAAATAGCATACAAAATAATAATAATAATAAACCAGGAGATACGTGATGGTAATAAAGAAGTGCAACAAATCTGTCAGAAATGCAACAAAAAGCAAACACTTCACCCATATAGAAGCAAAACAAAAATCACTAATAATTGGTGCAAGAAATCTTCAACAAAAAATAAATAAAATATGAAATACTTTCAAACAATAATTCACTATACAAAACATTAAGGTTCCTTCCTTAGAACAACAAATCAACTGAAATTCAGATGTACATTGCAATACGCAATTAACTGTGTGTATAACATTTCTAGGAAAAGTGTAAGTTATCCGTATAGCCTGTTGTCGCATCCTTTGGCTTTATTTACTTTTTCTGTCCTAAGAAACTGCAGAGAATAATCACATAGCAAAATAGCCTAAGGTGACATGTCATTCTGCAGCACAATTTAACAGTAACAGAGGCAAAAGTTAGTATATCCATTTCATAGGTCCATACTTACAATGTTAATCACCCTAAAACTTGATCACTTTGAAATTGACATGTTTCTGCGGTATGAACTTCCATCTTCAGATAGACACCATCAAAACAGACTGAACACCTTACCAGATAAAAGCACAAACTGACTCGTAAAAGAACAGTAACATTTTCAGATTAAGTTTTCTTTGTACAATACTACCATCTGCGTACTGCTGTATACCACATTTTCCCTACACTGATACTACCAAGTTTAAATAACACATTTTTTAAACTTCCTGGCAGATTAAAACTGTGAGCTAGACTGAGATTCTAACTTGGGACCTATGGCTTTTGCGGGCAAGTGCTCTACCAACGTGAGCTGCCAAAGTACGACTCGTGACCCATCCTCGCAGCTGTACTTCACCAGTACCTCATTCTCCTACCTTCACAGAAGTTCTACTGCAAAACAAGCAGAACTAGCACTCCTGGAAGAAACGATGTTGCAAAAACATGGCTTAGCCACAGCCTGGGGGATGTTTCCAGGATGAATTTTTCACTCTGCAGTGGAGTGTGCACTGATCTGAAACTTCCTGGCACATTGAAGCTATGTGCCAGACAGAGACTCCAACTCGGGACTTTTGCCTTTTATAGGCAACTGCTCATTTCAATTGTGTTCGGATAGCACAGTCGATGCAGCACTTGCCCGCAAAAGGCAAAGATCCCAAGTTCCATTTTCAGCCTGGCACACAGGTTTAACCTGCCAGGAAGTTTCATTTCAGTGTACACTCCCCTGCAGAGTAAAAAAATCATTCTTAATACATTTTTGTCAAGATATCTTCAACAATATTTCTTAAATAAGTAAATTTGACACTGTAATTTCAGTTGTTTTGCTGCTGTCTCAGGTTGCACCCACATCTGTGTAGTCATACATTATTTGTTAGCCAACATATCTGATATGCTGCTGCTAACAACATTTAATCTAAAACTATTCCCAAGAGGCATTCATTTGTTGATATTACAGCAGTAGTCTGAAGTTCCACCACCATTTTTCTCGTTGTCAGATACAGTGAAATATTTCTTGATTCCCCCCTTTCAGTATACAAGTGTTATCTCGACGTTATCAAAATATAAATGATACAGTGATCCAGAAGTTTCAGATGGGAAATGAAGCTAAACTACATTACAAGACTCTCAGCCTTCTGGGAACAGTTTCTTTCTATTTTTCCTGGACTACTATAGCTGTAACTGTGTTAACCACCTTGTGCAGTAGAGAGAGTAATCTGCACAGTTAGTTACCTTCTCTGGCCTCTGTATCCTCACCATTCACTTGCACTTGCTCAGCCTCTGGTGACATTTCTCCATCCACCCTAAAAAAGGGAATTTGTCGAAACAGTGTTTAACTCAGTAATGTAAATGTATGGCAGTCATATGAGAGAGAGAGAGAGAAACTGCACTCAATACTCACTTTTCAGATGGTTGTTCATCAGGAGAGCTAGGTGGAGGTGTCTGCTTGGCAGCCAGTTCCTCTTGACGTTTGCGCTCTTCCTCTTCTTGGCGGCGTTTTAGTTCTTTCAATTCAAACTAAAAGAGAAGGCACATGTATTAGTTAAAAAAGTCCTTTGTAGTGAACAAAACCTTGGAAAAACTACTGTGTCATGCAGCAAAGCAGTATGCCATATTTTGTAATCACAGACTGCCATCTGATCACATAATTCAAAATTTATGCCAGAACTGGGATTCAAATTTTGATTTCTTACTTTTTAGGAGCAGCACCTCACAACTGGACTATCCAAGCACACCTCCTAGCCAGCTAAAATTTTCAGTATTCTTATGTTAGATAGGGCCCCTACCATCAGTTCTAACGACTAAGTGCAATTTTGGTTTTCAAATTTTCAGAAATAACTGCAACCAGTTGCCTATTTGTAAATTTACAATTTTTATACAACTACAACTGTTTCAAGTCACAAAGTAACTCGTAGTCAAACTGTACACAGTTTGTAGTGATTTGTTGTAGCAGTGTAGGCTTGGTCATCTAGAGAGTTATATGCAACTATGGGTATGATACTAGTGCAGAAATCACTTTGTCAAATGTAATTAATGTATTGCAGTTATGTTGATAACACAGCACTGCATGAACTTTGCCACATGCTTCACAGGATATAATCTATAATTTTGTCTTCATACAATTATGCTCAATATTTTGTGTGCACTAAGTAAAGCACATTACACAAGTTCACAAGCTTTCCTACCATACAGTATTTCTCGGTCTGAAACAGCAAACTCAGACCAAGTCTAAACACCTAAGGACTAATCAACCTGCTTTTCCACTGAGTAAAGTGTACACCACTTTTGTGCATAATCTGTTGCTTTAGACATGCACTTAGCACATCATATTGGCACCAACTTTAGGACTTCACTGTCAAAAGTGCGAGTCACGGCACCAGCCTATTGTGTGTGACATCTTTCGCACCAGCACCAGTCTCAAATCACACGTTGACAGTTCTGGCATGTAAGCAGTGTGTTCCAATAGTGTCTACCTCACTTCTTCCAATTTCTGGCAAGTGATACCCTCAGAGGGAGGATGAACACCCTGGTAAAGACATAGCTGATCAGTCTGTGACATCATCTGCTTTGATCAAATCGTCTTCTACACCACCATCAACATTTATATTGGTTGGCAACTCTCTGCCAGGACGTATTGGAAGCTAATTTTCTCATTTTTACATAATTAGAGATTCTTGCATTATGTACAGCTTGTTTTAAAAATAAGAGCTTAAGTACACATTTCCTTCTCGGACATTTGACAGTCACAAGGCACACATCACGTAACAAAAGAAGAAATAAAAGGAATAGAAGGAAAACCCACAGATTCTGCCAAAATTGTGGTGAACCATGATGGGGAATACAACAAAATTTTATTTTGCAAGAAAGTGGGCTGTTTTAATTTATAATCATTTTCCACAAACATGGGAACAGAGCTTAATTCCATTATAATAGGTTGTAGTCAAACATGTCATTAATGCGGATACCCCAATTAGAAAAATGGAATAAAAAGCAACTGTATGAAGCCGAAAATAAAAATTTAAAGGGCCAAAAATGACTGATTAAATGAAACAATAAATTGAAACCAGAACTCATGTAAATTACAATCTGAACTGTTTTTACATCATAAATAATGATGTGAAAGAGAGTACTATGCTGTCGTATAGACACCACAATGATAGATATATATAGAGGGCAACATTCCACGTGGGAAAAATAGAAGCGGATGGATGTGTGTGTGTGTGTGTGTGTGTGTGTGTGTGTGTGTGTGTGTGTGTGTGTTTTCATGCATGCGTGTGCGTGCATGCGTGAGTGTGCGTGTGCGAGTGTATACCTGTCCTTTTTCCCCCCTAAGGTAAGTCTTTCCGCTTCCGGGATTGGAATGACTCCTTGCCCTCTCCCTTAAAATCCACATCCTTTCATCTTTCCCTCTCCTTCCCCCTTTCCTGATGAAGCAACTGTAGGTTGCAAAAGCTTGAATTGTGTGTGTGTGTGTGTGTGTGTGTGTGTGTGTGTGTGTGTGTGTGTGTGTGTGTGTGTGTATCAACATACCAACGCTTTCGTTTGGTAAGTCACATCAACTATATATACATATATAATTGTTGGGTTCAAATTAATGATATGGTTATAATAGAAGGAAACATTCCACGAAGGAAAAATATACCTAAAAACAAAGATGATGTGAATTACTAAATGAAAGTGCTGGCAGGTCGACAGACACACAAACGAACACAAACATACACATTATAACCATATCATTATTATAACTATATATATATATATATATGTCTGCTTGTGTCTGTGTATGTGTGGATGGATATGTGTGTGTGTGCGCGAGTGTATACCTGTCCTTTTTTCCCCCTAAGGTAAGTCTTTCCGCTCCCGGGATTGGAATGACTCCTTACCCTCTCCCTTAAAACCCATATCCTTTTGTCTTTCCTTCTCCTCCCCTCTTTCCTGACGAGGCAACCGTTGGTTGCGAAAGCTAGATTTTTGTGTGTATGTTTGTGTGTCTATCGACCTGCCAGCGCTTTTGTTTGGTAAGTCTCATCATCTTTCTTTTTAAATATATTTTTCCCACGTGGAATGTTTCCCTCTATTATATATATATATATATATATATATATATATACTTAAAAACAAAGATGAACGAACACAAACATACACACAAAATTCAAGCTTTCGCAACAAACTGTTGCCTCATCAGGAAAGAGGGAAGGAGAGGGAAAGAAGAAAGGATGTGGGTTTTAAGGGAGAGGGTAAGGAGTCATTCCAGTCCCGGGAGCGGAAAGACTTACCTTAGGGGGAGAAAAGGACGGGTATACACTCGCGCGCGCACACACACACACACACACACACACACACACACACACACACACACACATATCCATCCACACATATACAGACACAAGCAGACATATTTAAAGACAAAGAGTTTGGGCAGAGATGTCAGTCGAGGCAGAAGTGCAGAGGCAAAGATGTTGATGAATGACAGGTGAGGTATGAGTGGCGGAAATTTGAAATTAGCGGAGATTGAGGCCTGGTGGATAACGGGAAGAGAGGATATATTGAAGAGCAAGTTCCCATCTCCGGAGTTCGGATAGGTTGGTGTTAGTAGGAAGTATCCAGATAACCCGGACGGTGTAACACTTCGCCAAGATGTGCTGGTCGTGCACCAAGGCATGTTTAGCCACAGGGTGATCCTCATTACCAACAAACACTGTCTGCCTGTGTCCATTCATGCGAATGGACAGTTTGTTGCTGGTCATTCCCACATAGAATGCATCACAGTGTAGGCAGGTCAGTTGGTAGATCACGTGAGTGCTTTCACACGTTGCTCTGCCTTTGATTGTGTACACCTTCCGGGTTACAGGACTGGAGTAGGTGGTGGTGGTGGTGGGAGGGTGCATGGGACAGGTTTTACACCGGGGGCGGTTACAAGGGTAGGAGCCAGAGGGTAGGGAAAGTGGTTTGGGGATTTCATAGGGATGAACTAAGAGGTTACAAAGGTTAGGTGGACGGCGGAAAGACACTCTTGGTGGAGTGGGGAGGATTTCATGAAGGATGGATCTCATTTCAGGGCAGGATTTGAGGAAGTCGTATCCCTGCTGGAGAGCCACATTCAGAATCTGATCCAGTCCCGGAAAGTATCCTGTCACAAGTGGGGCACTTTTGTGGTTCTTCTGTGGGAGGTTCTGGGTTTGAGAGGATGAGGAAGTGGCTCTGGTTATTTGCTTCTGTACCAGGTCGGGAGGGTAGTTGCGGGATGCGAAAGCTGTTGTCAGGTTGTTGGTGTAATGCTTCAGGGATTCCGGACTGGAGCAGATTCGTTTGCCACGAAGACCTAGGCTGTAGGGAAGGGACCGTTTGATGTGGAATGGGTGGCAGCTGTCGTAATGGAGGTACTGTTGCTTGTTGGTGGGTTTGATGTGGACGGATGTGTGAAGCTGGCCATTGGACAGGTGAAGGTCAACATCAAGGAAAGTGGCATGGGATTTGGAGTAGGACCAGGTGAATCTGATGGAACCAAAGGAGTTGAGATTGGAGAGGAAATTCTGGAGTTGTTCTTCACTGTGAGTCCAGATCATGAAGATGTCATCAATAAATCTGTACCAAACTATGGGTTGGCAGACCTGGGTAACCAAGAAGGCTTCCTCTAAGCGACCCATGAATAGGTTGGCGTACGAAGGGGCCATCCTGGTACCCATGGCTGTTCCCTTTAATTGTTGGTATGTCTGGTTTTCAAAAGTGAAGAAGTTGTGGGTCAGGATGAAGCTGGCTAAGGTAATGAGGAAAGAGGTTTTAGGTAGGGTGGCAGGTGATCGGCGTGAAAGGAAGTGCTCCATCGCAGCGAGGCCCTGGACGTGCGGGATATTTGTGTATAAGGAAGTGGCATCAATGGTTACAAGGATGGTTTCTGGGGGTAACGGATTGGGTAAGGATTCCAGGCGTTCGAGAAAGTGGTTGGTGTCTTTGATGAAGGATGGGAGACTGCATGTAATGGGTTGAAGGTGTTGATCTACGTAGGCAGAGATACGTTCTGTGGGGGCTTGGTAACCAGCTACAATGGGGCGGCCGGGATGATTGGGTTTGTGAATTTTAGGAAGAAGGTAGAAGGTAGGGGTGCGGGGTATCGGTGGGGTCAGGAGGTTGATGGAGTCAGGTGAAAGGTTTTGTAGGGGGCCTAAGGTTCTGAGGATTCCTTGAAGCTCTGCCTGGACATCAGGAATGGGATTACCTTGGCAAACTTTGTATGTGGTGTTGTCTGAAAGCTGACGCAGTCCCTCAGCCACATACTCCCGACGATCAAGTACCACGGTCGTGGAACCCTTGTCCGCCGGAAGAATGACGATGGACCGGTCAGCCTTCAGATCACGGATAGCCTGGGCTTCAGCAGTGGTGATGTTGGGAGTAGGATTAAGGTTTTTTAAGAAGGATTGAGAGGCAAGGCTGGAAGTCAGAAATTCCTGGAAGGTTTGGAGAGGGTGATTTTGAGGAAGAGGAGGTGGGTCCCGCTGTGACGGAGGACGGAACTGTTCCAGGCAGGGTTCAATTTGGATAGTGTCTTGGGGAGTTGGATCATTAGGGGTAGGATTAGGATCATTTTTCTTCGTGGCAAAGTGATACTTCCAGCAGAGAGTACGAGTGTAGGACAGTAAATCTTTGACGAGGGCTGTTTGGTTGAATCTGGGAGTGGGGCTGAAGGTGAGGCCTTTGGATAGGACAGAGGTTTCGGATTGGGAGAGAGGTTTGGAGGAAAGGTTAACTACTGAATTAGGGTGTTGTGGTGCCAGATCGTGTTGATCGGAATTTTGAGGTTTTGGAGGGAGTGGAGCTGGAAGTGGGAGATTGAGTAGATGGGAGAGACTGGGTTTGTGTGCAATGAGAGGTGGTTGAGGTTTGCTGGAAAGGTTGTGAAGGGTGAGTGAGTTGCCTTTCCGGAGGTGGGAAACCAGGAGATTGGATAGTTTTTTGAGGTGAAGGGTGGCATGCTGTTCTAATTGGCGGTTGGCCTGTAGGAGGATGCTCTGAATAGCCGGTGTGGATGTGGGAGAGGAAAGATTGAGGACTTTTATTAAAGATAGGAGTTGACGGGTGTGTGCATTGGCTGAGTTGATGTGTAGATGAAGGATTAGGTGGGTGAGGGCAATGGATTGTTCAGTTTGGAACTGGTATAGGGACTGATGGAAAGAAGGGTTGCAGCCAGAGATGGGAACTTTAAGTGTGAGGCCTTTGGGGGTAAATGATCCTAATCCTAACCCCTAATGATCCAACTCCCCAAGACACTATCCAAATTGAACCCTGCCTGGAACAGTTCCGTCCTCCGTCACAGCGGGACCCACCTCCTCTTCCTCAAAATCACCCTCTCCAAACCTTCCAGGAATTTCTGACTTCCAGCCTTGCCTCTCAATCCTTCTTAAAAAACCTTAATCCTACTCCCAACATCACCACTGCTGAAGCCCAGGCTATCCGTGATCTGAAGGCTGACCGGTCCATCGTCATTCTTCCGGCGGACAAGGGTTCCACGACCGTGGTACTTGATCGTCGGGAGTATGTGGCTGAGGGACTGCGTCAGCTTTCAGACAACACCACATACAAAGTTTGCCAAGGTAATCCCATTCCTGATGTCCAGGCAGAGCTTCAAGGAATCCTCAGAACCTTAGGCCCCCTACAAAACCTTTCACCTGACTCCATCAACCTCCTGACCCCACCGACACCCCGCACCCCTACCTTCTACCTTCTTCCTAAAATTCACAAACCCAATCATCCCGGCCGCCCCATTGTAGCTGGTTACCAAGCCCCCACAGAACGTATCTCTGCCTACGTAGATCAACACCTTCAACCCATTACATGCAGTCTCCCATCCTTCATCAAAGACACCAACCACTTTCTCGAATGCCTGGAATCCTTACCCAATCCGTTACCCCCAGAAACCATCCTTGTAACCATTGATGCCACTTCCTTATACACAAATATCCCGCACGTCCAGGGCCTCACTGCGATGGAGCACTTCCTTTCATGCCGATCACCTGCCACCCTACCTAAAACCTCTTTCCTCATTACCTTAGCCAGCTTCATCCTGACCCACAACTTCTTCACTTTTGAAAACCAGACATACCAACAATTAAAGGGAACAGCCATGGGTACCAGGATGGCCCCTTCGTACGCCAACCTATTCATGGGTCGCTTAGAGGAAGCCTTCTTGGTTACCCAGGTCTGCCAACCCATAGTTTGGTACAGATTTATTGATGACATCTTCATGATCTGGACTCACAGTGAAGAACAACTCCAGAATTTCCTCTCCAACCTCAACTCCTTTGCTTCCATCAGATTCACCTGGTCCTACTCCTAATCCCATGCCACTTTCCTTGATGTTGACCTTCACCTGTCCAATGGCCAGCTTCACACATCCGTCCACATCAAACCCACCAACAAGCAACAGTACCTCCATTATGACAGCTGCCACCCATTCCACATCAAACGGTCCCTTCCCTACAGCCTAGGTCTTCGTGGCAAACGAATCTGCTCCAGTCCGGAATCCCTGAAGCATTACACCAACAACCTGACAACAGCTTTCGCATCCCGCAACTACCCTCCCGACCTGGTACAGAAGCAAATAACCAGAGCCACTTCCTCATCCTCTCAAACCCAGAACCTCCCACAGAAGAACCACAAAAGTGCCCCACTTGTGACAGGATACTTTCCGGGACTGGATCAGATTCTGAATGTGGCTCTCCAGCAGGGATACGACTTCCTCAAATCCTGCCCTGAAATGAGATCCATCCTTCATGAAATCCTCCCCACTCCACCAGGAGTGTCTTTCCGCCGTCCACCTAACCTTCGTAACCTCTTAGTTCATCCCTATGAAATCCCCAAACCACCTTCCCTACCCTCTGGCTCCTACCCTTGTAACCGCCCCCGGTGTAAAACCTGTCCCATGCACCCTCCCACCACCACCTACTCCAGTCCTGTAACCCGGAAGGTGTACACAATCAAAGGCAGAGCCACGTGTGAAAGCACCCACGTGATCTACCAACTGACCTGCCTACACTGTGATGCATTCTATGTGGGAATGACCAGCAACAAACTGTCCATTTGCATGAATGGACACAGGCAGACAGTGTTTGTTGGTAATGAGGATCACCCTGTGGCTAAACATGCCTTGGTGCACGACCAGCACATCTTGGCGAAGTGTTACACCGTCCGGGTTATCTGGATACTTCCTACTAACACCAACCTATCCGAACTCCGGAGATGGGAACTTGCTCTTCAATATATCCTCTCTTCCCGTTATCCACCAGGCCTCAATCTCCGCTAATTTCAAGTTGCCGCCACTCATACCTCACCTGTCATTCAACATCTTTGCCTCTGCACTTCTGCCTCGACTGACATCTCTGCCCAAACTCTTTGTCTTTAAATATGTCTGCTTGTGTCTGTATATGTGTGGATGGATATGTGTGTGTGTGCGCGAGTGTATACCCGTCCTTTTTTCCCCCTAAGGTAAGTCTTTCCGCTCCCGGGACTGGAATGACTCCTTACCCTCTCCCTTAAAACCCACATCCTTTCTTCTTTCCCTCTCCTTCCCTCTTTCCTGATGAGGCAACAGTTTGTTGCGAAAGCTTGAATTTTGTGTGTATGTATGTGTTCGTTTGTGTGTCTGTCGACCTGCCAGCACTTTCATTTGGTAAGTCACATCATCTTTGTTTTTAAGTATATTTTTCCTTCGTGGAATGTTTCCTTCTATTATAACCATATATATATGAAAAATGTAGTCTAGGTCACAATTTCATTTGTTTGCAATGATCAGTTTAAACCAGGAAAGCCCATCTTCAGGCCTGCTGCTGCAATAAGTTTTTAGAGCTGAAGCAGGCCTGTACTGGTTCACTGAAAACAAATGAAATTGTGAACTAGACTTCATTATTCAAACAACAAATATTTCTGACAGCTCTTGGGATAGTCACTTAGAGTTAATGAAAACACATAAGTAATTTCACTGTTCAGGTAATCCACTATGTTATTTAGCATATGACACTTAAGCTTTCTCAATGAGCACAGTTTTCACAAAAACAATGGAAACAGTAATCTGAAACATTGGGACTTACCTCGGCAGTCACTTTCTTCACTACAACATTCTCACAAAAATGTGAAATAAAAAAAATTATTAAGTGCGTCAAGTTAACTGTTATGCTGTGACGTCACAGTACTTACCATGCACTCGTCCAGGTCGGATATTGACGAGACCGACGTCATCTCCGGGAAGCAAAACACAGTCTGCTGCTGCCGGCCGTGGTAGGAATCAAGGGACGGATAGGGGACGGTGGGAGACTCTGGCTCGAATGGTGGAGGCAAGGTTTCCCCCGACCCAGGGGAATGCCAACCCGCATCCCACAGGAAGGACCGCGGCCTAGGGGATGTGGGAGATAGAGGTGACGGAGTCGAATACGGCAATGGCGGTGCGCCAGGAGGCTCCGTGGTGTACGGTGCCAGAGGCTCAATTTCATTCAGTCGACGAACTGCTCTTCTCGGGGAGTCCCTATTCTTCGCTGCATTTAAGTATTTCCTGACCGAACTTCTCATCTTGTGCCTGCGGTTCAGTGGGGGATAACCTCCACAGTACAGAGAAAGATCTTTCCAGGAAACTTTCGTCTCAAAACACTTTTTCTTTTGTAAGACACATGGCTGTTCACAAGAACACGAGGTGTGAGGCGGGAGAGGGATATCGTCAAGGAATTTGAGGGACGGTAGGGAAGGCACGGGCGGCAACTGCAGGACGGCACAGGCATCCACGTCGTCTCTGCTCTCCAGCTACACCGACAACCACAAGAACACGTGCAGAGAGTGAAATGAACACATGCACAACGTGACAAAGTGGAATCTGTAGCATTGTTTTTCTCTCACGAAAGACATTCTGATAGTGTACCAAAATAAGTAAACATAAAACTCTCATTTTATCAGAGCACAACCGATTTCAACCTTCTCTGTCATTATCGAGTGTTAACGTGAAAATAATTTTTTTCCCACTCTTCCCTTTCCGCTGGCAAAATAGGAAACTGACAGCAACCATTAACAGCCACTGTAAAGCACAAGTAAATATTCCTAGATAAAAGCAGGAATGACTTCACAGTCAACACGGAAAGAATATAATCTTTGGAACGCTGACAAACTGGGTAACAAATTATGAAGTATTTGTTGCCGAGTTAATGTGAAACTGTATATCATATTAACACCAGGAAAAACTGCAGCACTGTTGGGATGTGTAGACCGTGAGCAGTTTCTTATGAGTACCTTTAACATACCTAAATAAAAACTGGAACAATGCACTTGCCAGCGCTGAAGAGGAAGAAAGGAAATAAAGTAAAATAATAAAAAACAAACAACGTTAATGTACGAGGATAATGGCCAGCATTAGACCAATGTTTCAGGTACACTCTGACACTTTCTTTTCTTTTTTATATTAAAATAGAAAAGAAAACTAAGTCTCATATGAAACACATTCCACTTTGTTCCTACCACAGAGGTTTACAGGATGTTAGGAGACAAGTGACAGCACAGACAAGCAAGCAACCATCACAACATGCTACACTACACTACACTACAACACACTACAGAATTAATCACATGGACAAGAGAGCAACATAATCAACAGTGGCATGTTGAGGAAAAATCGGATGGAACGTCGGCTACACAGACTGTAAAAGTCATTTCACAACATGGTAGGTTTCATTTTTCCATTAGGTAATAACACTGCTGTAGTAGTCTTTTCCCCTTTGGAAAAATTTCATTTCTCTTATTGCAGTACTCCAGACATCCATATGAAAACAAACGTAATCTCAACTTCCTAGGTGGTAGAAATGTGGAAAATCGAGTAAATGTGCAAGCTATTTCATTTTAGACAACCCGTATCTTAGTCTAGAACCCAACCAAGTCAAAACCTTCACCCCCTCCCCACACCCTTACACAATACAGTTAACTGATATTTTTCTGTTAACTTCATTGTGGTTACTTCGTGAAACATCACTACAGGGAGGAAAGCACACTTTAGTGGAAACATCCTACTCTGCATCCTTTGCCCTCTTACTCTTTCCACCCAATCCAACCCTCCACCCACTCAGACTGCGTTCTTGTTCCATTATTTTTATTCCGAACAGGACATTCCAGAATCATTCTATTCTCTAAGTGCACAAAACTTCTGCTAGAACACTGTTGTTGTAGTGTCTTTAGACTGAACACTAGTGTGATGCAGGTCTCCCAGATACTCTATCCTAGGCAAGCCTTGCCATCGGCAACCTGCTTATTGCATTAATGCCTTGGTCTATCTCTACAATATCCCCCCCCCCCCCCCCCAACTACCAAACAGACAATTCCTTGATGGCTTGGAATGTATCCTACTGAACAGTCCCTTCTTTCAGTCAAGTTGTGGTATAAATCCCCCTCCCTCAATTCATTTCAGTACATCCTCATTCTTTACTTGGCCTACCCACCTAATCTTCAGCATTCTTCCTTGGCGTAATATTTCAAAAGGTTCCTTTTTCTTTTTTTTAAATCTGAATTGCCTATTGTCCATGATTCACTTCCGTACAAGGCTACACTCCAGACAAATAGCTTCAGAAAATGACTTCCTAGTATTTAAGTTTATATTAGGTATTAACAAATTCCTCTTTCTGGAAACGCTTTTCGTGCTACAGTCCGGCTGCATTTTATATCCTGTCTGCTTCAGCCATAAGTTACTTTGCTGCCCAAACAGCAAAACTCACCTACTACTTCTAGTATGCCTTTTCCTAAACTGATTTGTTCAGCATCACTTGGTTTAATTAGACTATATTCTATTAGCATTGTTTTAGTTTCGCTAAAATTCATCTTATGAGCTGTTTTCAAGATTCTACCATTCTATTCAACCAAAGTTCCAAGTTATTTGCTGTGTCTGACAAAATTACAATTCCATAGGAAAACATCAAAGTTTTTATTCCTTCTTCCTCAATTTTATTTTCCTCTCTAAATTTATCCTCAGTGTCCTTTACTGCCTGCTTAATGTACACACTGAATATAATACGGGATACATTACAAGCCTGTCTCTTTCTCTAAGGAAATCAAGGAAAGCTTATTTTTCCCCCAAAGATGTAGTGATGGGAACAAATTGAAATCTGGGCACCAGTCTTGGAAACTGAACACTATGTGCTCCATACTGGTCTTTATTCTACTGAAAAGATCCAACCTTTTTTCCTTAACATGCCACAAACTACAGACAAAGTAATCACTACATCACAGTGCAACCTGTTCTACAAGTCAACAACAGTTAGAATTACATGCACAAAATACACTACTAAAAGAAGCATTAACAACTACAATGCACCATTTTGTTAAATAAAAACTAACAAAGACCACTCCACAACAAAAATAGCCCAGGTTAAGTCTATTGTGACCTTTCATTGAGATTAGTCGACTGTTACACCAGTGATTTAAAAACCTATTCTGTTATTTTTGCGTCTTTAAAAGGAGAAAGTTAAGAACAGGCTCAGTTGCAAGGGGTGAAAGGAATGCATCAGGTGTGTCATTAAGGAAGTAATACATCAGTTGTGTGATTAAAGAGCCAACATAAGGCTCACCTCATTTGAAGTGATTTAAGGAACCAACAGAAAATGTATCCAGGGTGTCCCAGGAGGAGTGGTCAATATTCAGGGACATGACAAGAAAAACGCAAAGCAAAAAAGACTAATAAAGATAGGTTCTAAAATGCATACATTATGGGCTATAAGCCTATTAATTTTAGCTACTGTGAAACATCTCTTCTATTGAAGTATGCATATTATAGCCCACATGAAGAAGACAAAATTGTCTTGTTTTGGTCCATACTACCTCCTTTCAAACTATGGAGAGCAAAGGGCTTGCAGTAGAAGAGATTTCTTTCACAGCATCAAAGATGAAAAAGAGCTCATAGCTCTTGAGGTATGCATTATAGAAGCAATGTTTAACAGACCTCCGTTTGTTTTGAATGATTGTTCTTGTCATGAATATTGACAATTTCTCCTGGGACACCTTGCCTAAGATATGAAAGACATCTTGTTATTACAGCTCAAGCTGTGTTAACGACCACACTTAATTTAACAACTTGGTATCAAAGTATGGCCCATATTCAGTGGCACACAAGCTAGAACATCTAAATCACATTCTTCTGTCAGCTTCATAATGTACGTAGAACTTTCACATCTGTTTGTGTGTCTCACCTTTACCATGAGTGGGACTCTCCTACTCAACCAATTGCTCTTTCTTCCCTGAGGAAGAAACATGCAAGTTCCAAACGTTTTTTCATAACTATGCTTTTAAGGACTTCTGTCAGCAAGTACTTGGAATTCCATCTGGGGAAAGTAAATGCTGGCCAGCGTTCTATCATCACGTAACTTTACGGTCCTCTCAATCAAATTTTACTTTTGAGAAACGTACTGACACTGTAGTCTGTGGAGGAACCACAAGCAGGCTCCCGATTTGCCAGCTTTCGACCCCCGTCGGTCTAATATAGTGTCATCTTAGGATAAGCACTGGTTATTATTGGACTCTGGAGTAGAGTTACAACAGAAAACCTCGCAAGCTGTTCCGTATCTCCTGCACATTTACATTGATGAGTCCCCTCAGTACTTATCAGTATACACATGTGATAATGTGGAGTGGATGTGCTATATAAGTATCATCATCATCATCATCATCATCATCATCTAAGCCTGATTATGCATTTCAGCATTCAGTCTGGAGCATAGTCCCCCTTATAAAATTCCTCCATGATCCCTTATTCAGTGCTAACATTGGTGCCTCTTCTGATGTTAAGCCTATTACTTCAAAATCATTCTTAACCGAATCCAGGTACCTTCTCCTAGGTCTGCCCCGACTCCTCCTACCCTCTACTGCTGAACCCACGAGTCTCTTGGGTAACCTTGCTTCTCCCATGCGTGTAACATGACCCCACCATCTAAGCCTGTTCACCCTGACTGCTACATCTATAGAGTTCATTCCAGTTTTTCTTTGATTTCCTCATTGTGGACACCCTCCTGCCATTGTTCCCATCTACTTGTACCTGCAATCATCCTAGCTACTTTGATATCCGTAACCTCAACCTTATTGATAAGGTAACCTGAATCCACCCAGCTTTCGCTCCCATACAACAAAGTTGGTCAAAAGATTGAACAGTGCACAGATAACTTAGTCTTGGTACTGACTTCCTTCTTGCAGAAGACAGTAGATCTAGCTGAGCACTCACTGAATTAGCTTTGCTACACCTCGCTTCCAATTATTTCACTATATTGCCATCCTGTGAGAATATGCATCCTAAGTACTTGGAACTGTCCACCTATTCTAACTTTGTTCCTCCTATTTGGCACTCAATCCGTTTATATTTCTTTCCCACTGACATTACTTTCGTTTTGGAGATGCTAATCTTCATACCATAGTCCTTCCATTTCTGATCTAGCTCTGAAATATTACTCTGCAAACTTTCAATCGAATCTGCCATCACAACTAAGTCATCCGCATATGCAAGACTGCTTATTTTGTGTTCACATATCTTAATCTCACCCAGCCAGTCTATTGTTTTCAACATATGATCCATAAATAATATGAACAACAGTGGAGACAGGTTGCAGCCTTGTCTCTACCCTGAAACTACTCTGAACCATGAACTCAATTTACCGTCAACTCTAACTGCTGCCTGACTATGCATGTAAAGACCTTTAATTGCTTGCAAAAGTTTGCCTCCTATTCCATTGCATAGGTATGTGTCAACATTTTATTTTTAAGGTTAATTTATTAATTTTATTTATCATATGATGACAGGAAAAATGCTAGACACCAATTTACAAGAAATATATACATTTCTATACACGTACACATACTCTCCAGTTTGTAACGAGTTTGTAGCTCTATGTCCATGCTCGAAATCCAGTCAGAAGCTGGTGGATACAAATTTTGGTCTTCCATTGTCTCTTTGAATACTCTCAGAGAACTATTAAATGTTATGTGATGTTCTGTTTTCTGCTCGCATTCACATTCGGATGACTACTTCCAGCCGCCAACAGCGCAACAATGCTCCACATCTGCCCTGGTCAGTTCTTATCTGATCCAGTATGCACCATCGTGCTAGATGCAAGCCTGCTAGTCGCTCCCAGAGAGTTTTGATCAATTGGTGATGCTTCTGAGAAGATTGCTCCTGCCATTAAGCATTTCAGGCTTCTTACATGTTGAAGTAGTTGATCTGCACGCAGATTGCTGTGCACCACAATGGTTTTTTTAGACCTCAGAAGCTGGTGTTCTGATGATAAAATTCTACTGATGATGAAATTTTTGTTCATGCACTCAGCAGTGACTGAGTGTCTTATGTACAACCATTGAATATTACTAAGGACCAGTAGCACGTACGAGTTTGTGGGACGAATAAACAGTGTGCGTGAGAGAGAGAATGCACGTGCGCGAGGGAAAAAAAGCCTCTGGTACTGTAGGTAAGATGATAGGCAAAAGCAACAGAATCCATGAGAGTAAACGGAATGATAAAGATATAAAACAGGAAATACAATAAGGATGGAATCAGGAAATAAATACAAGAGGCTCAACCCAACATCAGTGTTCAATAGACTGCAAATCTGAGGTGTTAGCCCAATCTTATTTCTAAATTTTGCTGTATGCATGTCATCATCAAATCACCTATAATGCAGGAACACGGTATTGGAAAGGAAAACAGTATCATCATCTTACGAGAAAAATAATTTGGTGTAGCAAAAAGTATTACCAAGAGTGACACACTATATTGTTAGCCACAATTCAACACATTCATGCTCTCAAATCCATCAATTACCATGCCCAAGAATTTAAAAAATTAAGAAATGTAACTTTGTCAAGCAGATACATAAATTACTTAAGACAATGAGATTACATGCTACACCCACAACCGCAACTTGAAATAACAATGAATTAGTTCGTGCACAACAGGCAATTAACCAAACAATTTCAAAAGGTTACCTTTAACTTCATCTTGTGGGATATTATTGATGGCACTGCAGTAGATTCCCAGACAAAATGCCGCAATCCTGCATTTTAGCTTGACCAGAGTTACTCTGAGTGAGATTTCAAGATTTACCACCTCCTCTTTATCAACAGTAGAATTTGTTTCTTTAATGTAATTTTAATACTGCAGACGACATCAGCACTTACCGTCGTAAGTCTTTCAAGTGCACTGAAGCGTTCTTCTTGGGCTGCCGCAGATTTTTCGAAGGCTTCATGCTTCTTTATTAGATTTTCAACCTCGTCAATTGTATGCTGTAAAAGAAAAATGGTTCATAACTTGTATCTCCAAGGTATAAAGAGGGATGAATGTAGTTGGTGAGTACATTTGCTAATATCAAAGGAATCTATTCTGTGCATTCACAGTTTTCAGGAACTGGAAATATATCCAAAATTGCAGTAAAAAGACTTCAGCTAAAGTCAAGATTGTTATCCGGATATCATTGTGAGAATTTAGAGCCTACTAGAGCTTAATCTAAATTTAAAAATGAATGCTTCTTTGAATTGCCTTATGAAAAGAAGAATCATGTATGAGTAAGCTGAACAAACCATTTCTCCATGAATTTTACTTTTTACCCTCACCACATAAAAGAAAACTTTAAAATCTGTGATTAACACTATTCACTGACTAAATTTTGGTTGCTTTCTGATGGTTTTGTTAACATATTAAAATCACAGCTGGCAAACACTAGACAAACTAAACCATGTGGCTGATGAATCAGATCAAATACTGTTAGTGAAATTCAGGTAAGCTCGCTCCCCCCCCCCCCTACACACACACACACACACACACACACACACACACACACACACGGCAGGGGGGGGGGGCGGGGAGGGACAGGGACAGGGACAGGGACAGGGACAGGGACAGGGACAGGGACAGGGACAGGGACAGGGACATGGAGGGAGAGGGACAGGGAGGGAGAGGGACAGGGACGGAGAGGGACAGGGACGGAGAGGGACAGGGACGGAGAGGGAGGCAGGCTGCAATGGCAGAATATCGGTGATGACAATAATGAAAGGGCATGGCTAAGGGGCCAATTTATTTTGGAAATTAAGTCATGGACAGAGAACTGATCACATTCACACATCCAAGTCCTTCTGTAACTATCTAATACTAGACCCCATCTTAAACACATTGCCCAGTCTTTAATTTTACAGCTCAAATTTTTCCTCGCCTTTAACTAAGCAAACTCTGTCATAAAACTTTGTGTCTCGTTTTTGTCACAGCAGTTTCACAGCACTATCTTTCAGGTACATCTTTGCATCCTCTACCATCTGATAAAGCTTGCACATCCAATACCTCTCAAACCAGAAACTGTTTCTTATTCCCTACACTCCACAATATTGCTTCTGTCCTATGTATATTTACCATCTACAGGTCAACTATTTCAACATTTCTATGGCTCTCAAAATAGGTCAAGTTCTGCACCCTGGCCCTAGATGGGCTAATCAGACCCATTGTTGGGATTCTTGACCTTGGACCTGTAATTATTCTATGACCCAAAAATACATACAAAATACATACCCCCAATTCCTGACTCATGAGGTATGGTTCCTGTGCAATCAGCCAAGCTTCCGCCACGGCTGCATCTCTGGCAAACTGGTACACTTCCAAGACTGAAACACAGTTTTAAAATATGTTTAAATATATGTTTGAATATATAAAAAAAACTTCATACACACTGTTAACATTTAACTTCATTTTGACTGTTAATCTTTGACATAAGAAGTACTTCCCTGATCTTTATCAACAGACTACCCAATGTTATCACTAAACCTCGTTACATAGACAAGAACAAAAAATGGGTGTTTTACTTACTGAGCTGCAAGTTAAGCCACCGTTCCTCCCATCTGTGGAGCAGAGACTTGTGCTGATTGGTCAACGACAACAGCTTTTCTTTTATTTCCGCACTTGCATAGTGGTTACGTGCCAACAGCTCTTTGCCAAGAGATATGCATGAGGTAAAGTTGTCTTCCCTCGCATCTATTTCTGCTTTGAGACTCTGGTGGTTGTTCATCAGGAGCTCCACACCACTCACATCCCTATAATGTCACAATACCAATAAAGAGAGACTACCACCTAACAATATACAAACAAGTCAGTTAGGAGCATTGGGAAAAAGGAAAGAAGTAGTAACCAACAATACACTTCATCCAGCAACAGTAATTTATTCATATGAAAGGCAATTCCCTTGCAGCTTCATTTTGTAATTTTATTTTGATGTTTATCTCATTTACGAACAGTCAATTTAATGACAGTAACATACCATATTTGCTCGAGTTAAGCTGACCTCTAATGCAATGAGACGTGGGAGTGGAACAATAATGATTTACCCTCTTTTTAAGTAGTAGTTACACAGCAAAACAAATATGGCTCATTAAAGATACACAAAATACAAAGCAGCCCCACCTCTTAGAGATTTGTAGGGAGTAGACTTATTTGTAGTGATTTGCATGGAATTAAATTTAGCCTATTGGACACTTAAAATTACTGTTACAATGCAAACACTGCTAACAGCAGTGTGAATTTGCAATATCTATCTAAATATTCTTACAGACTGTACCACAACTCATGTTTGAGTCGTATATGGGTCTTTTCAAACTATTTTCAAGTGTTTTCATCCAAAAAGGTCTACATATCCAAGATAATGATTTGTATCATCTCTGGAAGAGGTTATACAGGGTACCTTATTAGATTTTTTTTTATATTCTAAGCAAACTGAAAGTATTTGTATGGAGTGTAGCCATGTATGGAAGTGAAACATGGATGATAAATAGTTTGGACAAGAAGAGAATAGAAGCTTTCGAAATTTTGTGCTACAGAAGAATGCTGAAGATTAGATGGGTAGATCACATAACTAATGATGAGGTATTGAATAGAATTGGGGAGAAGAGGAGTATGTGGCACAACTTGACAAAAAGAAGGGACCGCTTAGTAGGACATGTTCTGAGGCATCAAGGGATCACCAATTTAGTAATGGAGGGCAGCGTGGAGGGTAAAAATCGTAGACAGAGACCAAGAGATGAATACACTAAGCGGATTCAGAAGAATGTAGGTTGCAGTACGTACTGGGAGATGAAGGAGCTTGCACAGGATAGAGTAGCATGGAGAGCTGCATCAAACCAGTCTCAGGACTGAAGACCACAACAACAACAACAACAACAACAACATAATTCTTCCACACAGAATCATTTACAGCACAAGTGATCCCCACAAAGTGCAAACGGTAAGTTTTGTCATTGCTGCAGAATATCTTTCTGCTGTACCGTCTCTTACATCTGTCAACATTGTTCAACAAACAAGTTAGGACACATCTGCTTAGGACAAAGGTGCGAAGAGGCTTGCACAGGCTTACAGTAGACCAAATAGACCTTTGCTATGGAGAAACCTCCTATAATGTGCCACAGGAGGACAGAAAGATGTAAATAATTATCACATAAACAGGCACATAAGAAACACACACTAATACTCACTCGTAGGGACACAGGCTCATCAACTGACAGGATACCCTCACATATCTACAAACAAAGTGACTTAGAAACTAAAAGAAAAAGTACAAAACAGAAATTTTACTGAATTATTATACGAACATACATGTATTGTTTTAAATCAGTACTCAGATGATTGCGAGTCACTGTAACACAATTGCTACTCTCTTCATACAGAGCATTGTCCTCTGTGCAATCGAGCACATAAGAAACACAGCTTTTTCTAAGAGCATGATGGACAGTTTTACTTGGGCTACATTTCCGAGATTGGTCAATCCACTACACACTCAAGATAAGCTTACACATTTAACATGTCCCATAGGTGTTAATTGCCCATCTTCTTTCATTGGCCATTGTGTGTGCACATTTTTAAGTCTGTCCTTAAATAATCTGTTTAAACAAACACCTAATGGCTGTAGAATAGACATCAGCCCTCCTGGAATGACTGCCAAGCCTGTTCTACCCTCTACTAATTTTCTCTTTACAGCCGGAGTAGTGTGATCTGCATACAAATCTAATACATGCATTTTCTCTAACCGCAAGCCAGCAGGACGAACTTGCCATACAAAACTAATCCTCACAAATTCCACATCCTTTGTGAACCAGCCACTTTCATTAGCATAAACAACAACATTTTTTGGAAGTACCCCGAACTTAGGTAACATCTTGCGTTTAAAAATAATGAATGTTAGCTGTTTTGTGGTCATTGGCTGTACAAGCAAAAGTGACAGGCATGCAGTTCTTTTCACCACCCGCAGACAGTGTCTTGACATCTGTTACCCATTTGCTTCTACCAAGAATTTTTTGTTGTTGTTGTTGTTGTTGTTGTTGTTGTTGTCTTCAGTCCTGAGACTGGTTTGATGCAGCTCTCCATGCTACTCTATCCTGTGCAAGCTGCTTCATCTCCTAGTACATACTGCAGCCTACATCCTTCTGGATCTGCTTAGTGTATTCATCTCTTGGTCTCCCTCTACAACTCTTACCCTCCACGCTGCCCTCCAATACTGAATTGGTAATCCCTTGATGCCTCGGAACATGTCCTACCAACTGATCCCTTCTTCTAGTCAAGTTGTGCCACAAACTCCTCTTCCCTCCCAATTAAAACCAGTACCTTTTCATTAGGTTATGTGATCTACTCATCTAATCATCAGCATTCTTCTGTAGCACCACATTTCGAAAGCTTCTATTCTCTTCTTGTCCAAACTATTTATCGTCCATGTTTCACTTCCATACATGGCTACACTCCATACAAATACTCTCAGAAACGACTTCCTGACACTTAAATCTATACCCAATGTTAACAAATTTCTCTTCTTCAGAAATGCTTTCCTTTCTATTGCCAGCCTACATTTTATATCCTCTACTTTGACCATCATCAATTACTTTGCTCCCCAAATAGCAAACTCCTTTACCTCTTTAAGTGTTTCATTTCCTAATCTAACTCCTTCAGCATCACCCGACTTAATTCCACTACATTCCATTATCCTCGTTTTGCTTTTGTTGATGTTCATCTTATATCCTCCCTTCAAGATACCATCCATTCCGTTCAACTGCTCTTCCAAGTCCTTTGCTGCCTCTGACAGAATTACAATGTCACCGGCAAACCTCAAAGTTTTTATTTCTTCTCAATGGATTTTAATACCCACTCTGAATTTTTCTTTTGTTTCCTTTACTGCTTGCTCAATATACAGATTGAATAGCATCGGGGAGAGGCTACAACCCTGTCTCACTCCCTTCCCAACCACTGCTTCCCTTTCATGTCCCTTGACTCTTGTAACTGCCATCTGGTTTCTGTACAAATTGTAAATAGCCTTTCGCTCCCTGTATTTTACCCCTGCCACCTTCAGAATTTGTAGGGATATAAAAAAAACCACACCACCAATATGACCAAGAAAGTAACTATTTTCAGTCCACCGTCTGATCATGAAATGCGAAAATTCAACGAATTTTTCCTCGTTTTCTGGCAGTTCCTGTGCAACTGAAGTGCGCCTGCGAAGAGAAAATGCCCACATTGCACGAAATGGACAACCCCAATTGTGGCTTCCTTTGAAATTCATGATTTTCTGCTGCTGAACAAGTTAATGTGCTTTCATTTGGATAATTTTTGCACTTACGGGCAAGTGCTTTTGTTGCTGCTTCCTAACAAAAACATTTGGCACAATTTCTAATGTACAATAATGGCTACCTTCTGCCACAGAAAACTTTTTTCCTGTTATAGGAACAAGCTAAAATTTGTTCCTTTTGCTGTCTCCACCATCTCGCATTACTCTTGTCGAACCGGTACCGCTGGTCTGGGCCACAATTTGATCGTTTCTCTGTGAGAGAAATCATTTCTCTTTTCAATTTCCCAGTATAGTGAACACGCTTCAGCATGGTAAACTAAAACCCAGCACTTAACAGAGATACTAAATTAGACTAAAACAAAAGCTGAAATTTGAATTACCAACTGGAAACGTTTTTGACATCACTGCTCTCATTGGCCTACAGGTCAATGGAAGAAACACAAATGAAGTTAGGGGAGGGGGGGGATGCCTTTTGGGCAGCAGAAAAGTTCCAGTGTACGACTTATATAAATCACCTTCCATGGTAGCAATATCTCACAAAAGTAACAACATTTTGTAAAAGCTCATCTATAAGGACACTCATGTTCAAATGTGGAACTTATTTGTACTCATCAATATAAAATTAAATTAAGGCAATGGAACGCTTATTATCGTTACGTCGCAAACATTGGCAGCTCTACGTCCAGTGATGCGTGCCTCCGAACGAAGCTGAAGCTGTTGGAAAGTAAAACGATACTTACCATGCTTATTTTCTTCTGCAAGATTTTTAAATAAGTCCCTTTTGATGGTGTGTATGTAAAGTGATTTATTTTTATTGCCATTAATATTTGAAAAATGCTAAATGAGCAATATTAAATTAGAATCCTCCCCAATGATACAAAATAATTAATATTCAATCTGCTAAAAACTAACACAATGGCTCCTGTGACAACAAAACTACTTACGGAAGTTTCTAATGGAATGTTTCAGAACTTCATTAAGCATTGCTCTTCAATCTAAGCTGCATGTGCAATTTGGGGGGTGGTGGGATGGGTGTGAAAAGGACGATGTGCTGCACTTTACAATGGTTCCAAAGCTGAAAATGCAGTAGTGGATACAATAAACATAATTACACTCAAACAACAAAAATGTTTTAATTTTAAAAAATTTTGGATGACTGTGGCCTCTGATAAAAGACAAGATCGGTACTTATACATGTCAATAGTAGCCATTTGGGCTAAGAAGAAATCCTTAGAGCCCAGACATTTAATATTAATGTCTTCAGCGACTCCATACCAATTTCGACTATTTATTTTTAGCTTATTTTTGCACTATTATGCAATTTACTATTGAGCCATTTACAAACGTATACTTACATTTGCTGGCTGTTTGGTCATTAAAATTCTGTGATGACAAATATTGCCATAGTGGTCGGTTGTACACATTGTGCACAAAGCATGGCAATTAACTTTGTACTTCTATTACTCGCACAGTTTTAATTATAAATACAACACACACACACGCACACACACACACACACACACACACACACACACACACACAGATGTGGTGTCTTTGTGTATGTGACCAGTCTGGCAAAATCTGCCTTCGAAAGTTGTGATGACCATGCAGCTAATGAATTTATGTAGGTACTCAAAAATTACCTAAGATCAAAACTGTTCGACATTACAAAGCTAAATTAAAAGTCAACAGTTGAATTCAGGCACCTAACAGATCATAAATCTTAAATATGTTCTCTCTTACCTAAAATGTAGGAATAAAAATTCGTAGTGAACTTCGTAGATCTTACCAAGATCTAAGATTCAATTGATTGAGTAACTCTTCTCAAAATCCTCAAAGAATTTGGCTTTGATAAGAAAACAAGAGCCATTATATACCAGACTCTTCCCGTTTATGGGAGAAATTTCAGATGCTTTTGAAATCAGGTTCGAGGCAAGCAAGGAGATGGCCTTTTACCTTTGCATTTCAACTGTGTACTTAAGAAAGTTAACCGATGGGGCAAAAATGAATTAGTGACAAGGTGCTGAAAACGGAGTCAGGTTTACATCTTAAAACAAGAATTTCACAGTTGACTCCTAGGCCGTTGCAGAAGATCTGGAAATCTTTTTCCGATTTGCTAGACATAGTGACATGACAAATCAATGAAGTGAAGCCATAAGCACCAAAGACAAGACACCATATCCCCCACAAGCAAACTGAGTTTATTCAAAAAAATCAGGTCACCACTTAGAGTACTAGAGGTAGAAGAAGGAGAAATGGATGTACAAAGAAGTTTATTTCTAAGAGAATGGAGAAAACCAAGCTCTCCTGAGAAATAAATCTTTGAATCATTGATCAGAAAAACGTAAACAGCATATTAGCTACCGTAAGGGTATACAAGAAAAGTCAGTCTCAATTAACGCAAAGATACGACATTATTGCACATTCAGACCGGAGGCCCTATATGTCGAAGGTTGCCTCACTATGGGAGGAGAAAGTGTGGTCAACAAATTAGAAGTAAGAGAAAGGCAAATCTTGACGAAAATTCTAGGCATGATCAAGGAAGAGAATCTTTTTCTATAGGCATATTGCCCATACGAGTTTCACTGTTGAAAAATCTGATCTGCTGTTACTTTCCCAACAAGAAACCCATGAAGGTGTGGTTCATCAAAGTAGAGAAAGACTTGCAATAAGTGGGGATAACGGTGGAGAATATCCATAAACAAATTCTGCTCAAGTATAAACAAACAGAGCACCTGGACCTCCCACATAAGCCAAAAGCAGAAACTGGCAAAAATTTAGACCAAAGCTATGGAGCAGCATAGGAAACAAATATGAGAATACTGCACAAAAGTGAAGGCACCATGCAAGAAAAAGGAAAAGTGTAGTGGAAATAACATGTTCCGGAGAGGATCAATATTGAAAGAAGAATAAGAAGAAGAAGAAGAACAACAACAACAACAACACCAACACCAACACCAACACCGAGTATAGCAGAGGTGGTAAGAATGCCAATAGTGTAAACAGCCAACAATATTTTTAGAAACAGGAGGTCACCAAACAAGCAGTGTATCAGAAAACTACTTGCCTTGGCTTCTCAGATGTGTTCATCTGACGCACGACATCATCCATCCAGAGGATGAGCGTGCGCACCATGCAGAAGAAGCGGAACAGGTCGCCCGTGTCACCCAGCTTCTGGCGCCGGTCCTCACAGTGGGCCTGCAGGGCGTTCCAAGCCCCCACCACCTCTGCCTCACGACCCGTTATCTCACGGGCACGCTCACCAGCGTACGCCGTCTGCAACTTGGCTGAAGATGCCTGAATGGCCTCCACCTGTATGCAGTCAAAAGCATTATCAAGTTAACTGAAAATTTGTGCAGATTCTTTTCAAAGTTTAATAATTGAATATGTCTACGGGCAATTGTGAACAGCTGTTAAGTATTGTATGAAATACATGGATATGTCCATTATTACTACCTGTTACAGTTAATGATCATCACAGCATCTGTATACAGCAGAAACATTAAACAATCTGAAATGCATTGAGTACAATCACTTGTGCAAGAGGTGTGATAACACAACGCTTAAAAATGATCTTATATTACTTAAGGTAACAACCTCCGATTTCATACAATGTTCACTGAAAGACATTTACAATACCACTTTTCTGTAGGAAATATGCACTATCCAACGCTTAATAACATTGCTGTATATTAATGGTAATGTTCATTTCTTCCACATTTACTAATCCTTATGTAACACCATTGGACGTAATTTAATGACCAGCCAATCACAAAGTTTGTGACATCATTTCATATTCAAGACTACAAGACTCTAGAATTTGAAAATTCATGTATGCTCAAACATATTTCTGTTCAGTCAAATCAATCATTTCAAACTCATGTTAGACAGAAACTCAATCATGTAACACAAATTTTGTGCAACATATGAAGAATTACCAGATTGCAGTTTCTGGAAAACACTGCAAAATGTCATCATATTTTTTAAGTTTCAATATGATTTTGAAGCCAGTTTTACACATGAACTAATTTAACTTTGGAACTGAAACTGGAATTGAAACCTTTGTAAATGAAGACAATCAAAACAATTACCTACTATAGCTGGAAATTTCATCTCTTAAAAGTGACTGTTTAAAATTGGTATTTTACAAACTTTTGTTATGATAAAACTAAGGTACATGAAGATTAACTGTTTCAAATATTTTTAATTATTAATGTTGAACTCACTGTCACACTTAAGTCTCTGTAAATTTGTAATTTCTTGTTACAGTGTGTCAATTTTTACCCCTCTATCTACATTATTCCCTGGTTTATTACGTTTTCAAATTTATACTGACTTTTTTGATCACCCGGTATGTACTTATCAGTAGTAAATCTGAACGGTTATCGCAAGACAAACATTTTTCATAAAACCAATACAAATATGACAACAAACAGCGTTATAAAAATGCAAGTCAAAAAGCACACGAAGAAGTGATGTCACAGCAACCGTTACCATTACTTTGCGAGTCAAAGAATTGAGAACAACTCTCGAGCCCCCGTGGCCCTCTTACCTGGCCACCGAGTGTCTGCAGGTCCTGTAAGAACGTGTGGTGCTTGCGCTGCAGAGCAGAAACCTGACCGGCATCACGACCCAGCTCCTCCGACATTGAGTTTTGCTTCTCCAGAATGCGGCTCAGCACATCCTTGCAGTCGTGGAAGAACTTGTGCAGTTCTCTCGACGCTTCCAGCATCTAGTTGCAGAGTAAATAACGTGTTTAGTACGTCTTCACAACAATCTCCTCGCTCTTCGAATTCTATAAAAGATAAAAGTTATTTTAATGTGGATACCTCTCAGTTCCATTTATTCGCAATCGAGGCCAAACTGAAATTTGTGACATTGAACGAGAACAAACATTGTTTTGTCAAGGGGATATCGACTAGGGACAAGTTGCCTTGTGCAGTGAGCTGAAGTGGAATACGATCTGACGTTCACACAGACAGGTGCACGTGTACAGCCAATGGCCGAGTGAGTTTACGCTGTGGTGCTGTGACTCGACTGAGCTGCAAGTTTTGCAATTTAAACTGGAGTTAGAAATATTGGTGGTATAGCGCCAGTTAAAACTAACTTTTTGCGATAAAAATACTAATTTCATGCAGAGAGGTTCTGGTGAGGAAAGAGGAGGGGTTGGGAGAATATTCCCTGTTACACTGGCAATAATACAGCAGGACCCATTTATCTGGCACCATTATGCACAAGAATTTTACTATGATCACAGTGTATTCTAAAGAAGGAAAGTTGCTAATAACTATATAAAATTTGTACCTAATAAATGAAAAACATTTCTTCTTAGTATTGAAAATCATTTCTGCATGACTCTGCAAAGTATTTTTTTTTCTTTTTTTTTCCCTTAACTGGTCTCAGTGGAAAGTGATGCAGCACAATACAGTATGACAATAGAGTGTCATGTTGTATAGTTAACATTGCTACTGTTTTGTTCATTTAATTTTAGAAAACAGTAAAATTGCTTTTTCAGGCTGTTCCCACTTAAATAGGCACCCACAAACACTTAGAAGTGGTTGCAAGAAATGTTTGAATACAAACGACATACATTAAAGGTAGAAATTGTAAACTTAATATTATTAATTATGTGAGGCATATTTTGGTTAAAGGAATTTATAATGACACCACTGATGCTCAAGATGGCAATGACAACTTTTAACTGGAAGAGATTTATGTATATCAGGTGGCTCTAAAATGAAGGTGCATTTGGAACTGTAATGACACATTTCATGTGTTCTCTTTCTGCAACAGAATTTGTTACCACATTTTAGCATTTGTTTGGAGTCCATAATGGATCCAACAACAAAAAAACACTGCAGCTTTGGTGAGAAACATGATGTCAATGTGGAAGAGAGAATATGCAAGAAGAATTATGATCTGCAAGACTGGAGTAGTCAGTTATAACATAAAACATGCTGTTTACTTACTGACTCTTCAAATATTCATTGTCTTCTACTGTGTCACCAGTACCTAATTGTGGTGACAAGACTTATTACAACAATTATATCTGTGTCACTGCAAACACTAATTACCATTTTTATATTTTTTTATGAAGGCTTGTAAATTTTAATGTACTTTTATTATCATCATCAAATCAAATTTTTGTTGTTTTAAGAATTTATATGGCATATCTTTTATGAGAAATTAAATTATCTTTGTTTCCACAATAGCGAGCATAAAATGATTGCTATGATAGGCAGTAGTTTGTAATGCCAGACAGCCTCACAGTCATGTAACTGGATGGTTATGGGATCAGTGCCAAACACAAATTAATGTATTCCACACTGAAGGAAGCCACTCAACGAACTTCTCTCACTAATCGGCGTGTATCTTTATCAATACGCATGATAGGAGTACAACTGCACCTTCAGTCCACTTAGCTTGGATTTAACTACTACTGCTTATAACTAGCATCTATTCCCAAAAGGCCACATTTCTTTTTAAAATGCATTTGCTGGTTACTTCCTGTTCTGTGCTGAAAGCACTATGTTCTGCACATCAAAAAGACATACGGCCCACCAATATTTTTCAACACTTCTGAGTTTATGAGCCTGCCACAGGATTATTCTGCTTTTCATTATAACCATTTAATATAAAATAGTGTTCAGAAAACATGAAAAAAATAAATTGCTAACATTAGGTGCTTTCTTTTCATGAATAAACTGCTTTGCTTTCCAGAAAATGTACCATTCCCTGTTTCCTACTCAGCTGCCCACCACCTTTGTTCACACATCATAAGCTTTCACAGTTGATGTTTACTTCCTTGATGAAGTCTCCTTCCTAATACTCATGCTCTAGTCTTTGACACAACTGTCCAATTTTTTGTCTTGTATTGTGTCCTCTATCTAGAAAGCTTAATCTGAGACTAAAGGGAGAAAACAGTGGTGAGGTGTTGTGTGTTAAATTCTCATTTACTGTTTCAAAAATTGATTGCTCAAACAACTTCAGTGTTGTGAAAGTGGTCACAGTCAATGATACATAGTTTTTCAAATGCCAAAAAAACTAACACTTTTCCTGGCAGCCTTAAACATTTCTTACACGAGGAGACAAAACTATACATAAAACAATACTCCCTTGGCATGAAAATCACAATGTCAACTAACTAGTAACTTTTCTTTATTTCTCTCTTAATCTTTAGTAATGTGAAAGACTTCATATGCTTCACCAGAACAATATCCTATCCCAGCTGAAAACAACCAAATACCAAGAATTGCCTCACCTGCTTCCTTGTCTCAATGAGCTCCAGCAGATCTTGCCACGCCTCATTCAGTCCGTCCTTCCATTCTGCAATGGTGGCGGAGTCACTGTGGCCCGCTCCGATCAGCTGGTCGGCAATTCCGTTCACGGCAGACACTCTCTCACTGCCGATCGCTTCTGTGTCACGAGCGAACTCCTTGAAGCGTTCCCACAAAAGCTGCAACAAAGTAGCAAGTTACGCTTTATTTTTGGTGTTGCCAAACACACCAAAATTTTTACGAAAAATAAAGGTAAAACAGGGAAAGGGGGGCAGGGGAAGAGGAGGAGCAGGAGGAGCAGGAGGAGGAGGAGGAGGAGGAGGAGGAGGAGATGCTACCACAAACTGCCTGAACGATAACATTCTGCCATGCAGGTTGTCACTGAATGAATCAAAATACCCTTTTTATTTTGCTTTCATTGCTGTGCAGATTCATCTGTGAATCAATATTCAACATTCAAATTGTTGAAATCCATATCACGTGTAATATGATTAAAATACAAAACAATTGGTTGTTTCGTCAACAGAATTTAAGAGAAAACTTGCATACAATACATAGCATATCAAATAACTTGTATACTATATATAGCACTGTGAGTAACATTCTGTGGTTACAGTCCAAAAGTTAATGAAATCAGAGCTTTGAATGGCCGGCATAGTATGCAACAAATTAAACTCAAACACAGGATGATGAAAAACAGCCCGGTAATACAGCCCCAGCATGACAGATAACATAAAACCGAGAAAATTTTTTTTAATAACCACAGGTCAGAAATGCAGTATTATGGAACTGTGACCGTAAAATGACAGCCAATCAGTGATGAATGTGCAGAGTTTGCCCGGTAAGTGAATATGTACACGTATGTCTAATAGTTTGGTTTTGTTCAACCAATCAGCTGTTGTCATTTCTTCAAAGTTGTCCTCCTTAAAGCGACTTTAGAGGCATGAAATGTGAGCATCTGCCATAAAAAGTCTGGTTTTGGAAACAAATGGAGTGTTTAAAATATAATTTATGTTTTCTTTTCAGCCATTGTCTTCATTCACACTCACACTCACTAATCAACTGTATTTGCTTAAAAAAAGATTCATCCTCATTCTCAGTCTCAGTACATTAGCAAAAAGTAAAACATTTAGCCTTTAGATTTCATCATCAGTAGCACTGTAGATATATACAGACTGTCTCACTGCCGTGCTGTTTCAACATTACCACTCATTATCTTAAATTAGTTTTAGTGTAGTCAATTAGTCAAGCTTTAGCCAGTAAACTTCACAGATAATTCACGTCTAACATATCAGCCGTGGATAGGAATTTACAGTTTGCCTAGTTTTTATTAATCAGCTGAAATCATTACATGCAGTTAATTCATACCCCAGTCTTTCAACGCAGCAAGAATTAGCTGGGACAAGTTAATTCAAATATATACACTTCATGTACTCACTGCCAATCGTGCATATTTTTATGGACATAGTCCGATAATGGTGAATCTTTGACACAGAGTTACCTGGAAAATTTTGCTCGAATCAACATTCCCAACCCCTGACCTGTAATTATCATCTACATCTACATCTACATCCACATTCCGCAAGCCACCTGACGGTGTGTGGCGGAGGGTACCTTGAGTACCACTATTGGTTCTCCCTTCCGTTCCAGTCTCGTATTGTTCGTGGAAAGAAGGATTGTCAGTATGCCTCTGTGTGAGCTCTAATCTCTCTGATTTTATCCTCATGGTCTCTTCGCGAGATATACGTAGGAGGGAGCAATATACTGCTTGCCTCCTCGGTGAAGGTGTGTTCTCGAAACTTCAACAAAAGCCCGTACCGAGCTACTGAGTGTCTCTCCTGCGGAGTCTTCCACTGGAGTTTACCTATCATCTTCACAACACTTTCGCGATTACTAAATGATCCTGTAACGAAGTGCGCTGCATACTGCTTATCTCTACTTTTTGTATTCATCATCATCATCATCATCATCATCATTATCATCTAAATATTCCACTAGCAGAATCTGACCATCAGAAATGAATCATTTATGTAAATATCTTCGTCTTTGAACATTTTCCAGACCAGTATTGCAGTATTTCACTAATAAATATTTTTAATAATGCTGGTGGAAGGCAACAACCTCTCCCGAGGGCCTTATTTACATAGAAGTGATCCAAAAACCTTATGTATATTTCGAATCCAGTTCAAAATTTATTTCTGTAACTGCAGGACAGCACTCACCGTAACATGGTCATAATCCTGGCCCAACTCGTGACTGCCAGCAACGACTTCCCTCTCCGCTATCCACTGCTCGAGGTCATCGACCTCGCGGTTCAACATGAACAGCTGCAAAGCCTCCTCAAGCTTGGCACGCCGCTCGCCAGCTAAGTCTTTGAGGCCGGCATACAGCTTGTCTACCTGAGACTGCTTCACTATTATCTGGTCACTGCAACACCACAAACAGTCTTCAGTAATACTTGGGTTTAGTTAAGCAGGCATTAATCTTTGCTTCCTGTATGTTTGGCCTTTATATTGAATGCAGACAGGTACTGGCATATTTTATAGTTACAATAAAACAGATTTGTGCTAAGCTAGCCAAACATTTCAGATGTTCATAGATTACGAAATGGAAGCAGGAAAAATAAAATGAAATAGTCTATAAATACTACGAATTATGGCATTTATTATGCAAAGCATACAAGCTTATTTCTTGAAAATTGTGTCAGAAAGATGCAATTAATTTAAATTGGTGCACTGATGTAACTGCAAACAGTTGTGACATGTTCATCAAAGCAAGGCTCACAAGAAATACTTATTGAAAGCGGCTGTTATTACGAAGTATTGCATAGTCTTTGACACATTTTGCCACCATCAGGCAGTTCTGTGTGTACTGTGTATTGTTCTAAATGACACATTTTCTTTGCAACTAAAGTTTCATTTTGTGTTGTTATCTTGTTTGTTTTATTGCTGCATTATTATTCAGTAGTAGTGGGCTAAAGTAAAATTCTTTGTTAGAAATCGGTCCTTACCAGTGAAAATCACAGAATTTAACTGAAAGCCAGAACAATGGAAAAATCCCAGTCTTCCCCCCCAGATGAAAATATTTCTGTTTTTCCTAGATTTCTTCGTTGCCCCAGGGCACATACACCCTGTGTACTTTAATGTTTCATGTGGGTTGGATTGCTTCAAGGATGTCTTAAGATCAAACTGTATAATTTTGAAATATATCATGTGAATTAAATACATTAATGAAGTGGAATGGATTATCCAATAACAGTGCATTAATATTCACAGGCTTTTTCATAATGGAAGTGATAGTGGTGATTAGAATACATATCATTAGTAACTGCTTTGAATTTCTTGCACTCAATACAATTATGTTGACGACTGGTTCACACAATTGAAAATAGGTACCTGTCTGGGTGTTGTTCCGCCGTGAGCTGCCGTGCAGTTTCACCCAACTGGCGAATAGTCTCCGCATAGTCTTCGACTGCGAGTTCCAGAGTCTCGTGTTTCTTCATTAAGTTCTGAGCAGAAATCTCATCTTTCCCGCGGTCTTCTACCATCATGTACAGCTCCTGCTCACTCATCCAGGATTCGGCTTCACTTGCATCGAAGAAGTACTGTAAATACGACAAGGCACATTAAAGATGTTTTGGACACTTCAGAAATGAATTCCTCAAATGTGCAGGGGAAGTATCACCTAATATATTTTTGTGAAAGTACAAAATGATGCTGTACAGACCTCTCATAGACTATATAAATCTAACTAAGAATGATATTTGTTTCATTGACAGAGATAGAGAATGATCTTTCTGACACCTCTTTTGCTCTTTTTGCATCTCTAGATCTCAAAATGTCCCAAATTTAATACCTGATCTGGAGAAAGCCATTCTGACGGTTAAATGTCATATTGCTACAACTTGAATATGCAAAACAATTAGGACTGTAACGATGAATTTTTGGCACTTCGTTTACATGGCTAGCAGCAGCTACTTGTGAAATACTTCAATTTTCCCTCCAATCATTAATTAATTTTTTCTTGATTACCTTCAAGCAATTAAATATGTCTAACAAAACTATACCTCAAAGTGGTCAATTAGTACTCCATTTGTCCATTTCCCACTCTTTGCCTGGGTATGAAAATATGGACAAAAACCCACTGTGTAATTTATAATGGGTGTTTTCGCTCCACTCAAACATTTGATCAGAAAATAATAAACCAACAGTTGCAGCTCTCAGAATGACAGGTTCTATCTTGAGTGGCACAAGGAAGAAAGTATTGGAGGAGGTAAGAATAGGGGTGGGAAGGAAAAGGAAATGTCGGAAGGGTGATGGGGGAAGAGGGGAGGAGATGTTAGAAGTTATTCAGGATCAAGTCTGAGAGGGACCTATGCATGAAGAGGAAGAGGGCATATATAACACTCGGGAAAATGAGAGAAGTCACAAGTGGCAGAGAAAGTTGTGGGAAGTCAAAGTGAACTAACAAAGAAATAAGGTTTCATGCATCAAAATGCCACCGTTCATGATGTCTTAAGTATCCTTAAGGTTATAACCATTAGGATCAAGTAAACCTATGTAACATAAAATTGTGTCCCTAATGAAAGAAGAGTTGAATACTGCTATTCAGTTTCTACAAACCATCGAAAACTTACCAGATCAGCAGAGAATTTCTAAGAGTGAATGTTTATAAGGTTATAAAGTATATGGGTGTGGCCTCAATGTTTCTTCACCACTGCCAGACAGCAGTAGAGGTGTTATTTAACAAAAGTGTGACACGATGCAAGGCGTCAATGTGGACAGATACAGATGCATCATCATTGTCCAAATAGAAAATGTTCATGCAAACCACCTGTTACAAGAATATGTGGCTAATGTGTTATGTACCTACAACATTCTGTGGCACTTCAATCAGTGAAGCCCCAGGGCAACTATCACTATGATCTTATAGCGGAAAATCTTCCGTGCCAACACAGGTCAGCTAACAACAAGGAGAGAGGAATTCTGTCATCCTGCGGCTTCCTCCACCACGCTGAAGCAGAAACACAAATGATTCCTGCAGAGTTTCAAATGGAAGGCAGTAGATTATCCACCTCATTAGCAGATTTAGTATTGTGCAATTATCATATGCTCGTTAACACAAAGTAGGGACAAAGAGTACATCACTTCGTCATTAAGGAACTGCAGAGAAGCCCAAGGTTGAACAGAAAGGTGGACAGCTACTGTGAAATAATGTGGGCATATTAAAGCCACAGTTTGACGAATGTTTAAATAATTCCAGAAATTGTGTGAAGAAGAATTCCTACAGTCCCTTAATGGTTCCCAATGAACATTCTTCCTTATTATGAACAGTTTCACTTTTTGGTTTGCGATAGCCCTCTGAAGAACAAGGGGCAGCAGACTTCGGATATGAAGTGTTATGAAATTTATGAACCCAACCACAGGAACGTACAGGACAGGAATGTTATTTGAGAACAGAAGCACAGGCTACCTAGTAGGACAAGCCACACACATTGTATCTGCTACACTTCTGCCTACATCTGGTGGCTCCCAGTAATGATCAATGTCACTACCTCACGTAAGAAGACTCCGAGCCCTCCCTCTGTCGTCGACAAGAATACAGAAGAACCAATCTCTTTCCATACATAATATTATCAAACACCGAGGTTCTATAACCCAATTGAAATCTCAAACCATTCTAGAGCATTGCCACCAGTCTGTCAGCCAGCCTCTCAATTCTGTGTCAAGCTGGAAACTGGCGTGGTTGTCTCGATCCGAGTGAGGCTTCTCTAAAACCAAAAGCCCTTCCTCGCATTTCTTGGTGCAGATTGAGTAGAATCAGGAGTGGCACAGGACAGAGAGCTGCAGCCCTCTACAGTTGAGGACAGTCGGACTCAGCTGTGTCTGCAGTGTACAGTGTCACATACCTCCGTCTACACGACACGCTTTCGCCGAGTACCTAGCTGGCTCTAAAGCGATCGAGTGGCTGGAAAACCTGACCACTGACCTTTGATTTTCTGTCTTTGTTTGTTTAACTGGTTGTTAATAATTTTTTGTTTACGATTATTAATTTGCTCGCAACTGTCTACGAGCATCAAACATTAAGTAAATAAATATATACCTTGCACTGACCACACTGCAGAACACGTGGTAGTCAATTTCTGCAGATGACCTCTACACGACTCACCTGCTGGGCTTTCTCCGACTGCAGAAGGTGCTTTCGCCGATTCTCCATGGCGTCCTTGAGAGCTTGCCATTTCTCCTGGAGCTCTTTGATGCGACCTGCAAATTCTTCGGCATCCTCGTGTCCTTCGTCTATGAGCTTCTGCCCGTTGCTACACACCAGGTTGATGCGTGGTTCGTGGTTCTCCACTTCTGTGCGCAATGACTAAAAGAGAGAAAGAGAAAACTGTATCGCTTTCTGAAGAATGTGCTTGTGACATAACATTAGTGGATTGTAAGCTGTATATACCACATTTCACACGACTATCTCAATCCTGCAAGTAACAACTGTCCTACGTAATAAATTCCTACATACCTGGTTCTTCTTCTTAAGCATATGCACATTAAACAGGCTATTTCCATACTCCGTTGATGTTGCCTGAGGCATTTTCTCTGCTATCCACAGTTTCTCATCCTCCACATCTCGTCGGAACTGTAACAAAAAGAAATTAAATAATGAACTGCTACATTAAGCCTTTCTTTTATTTTAACTACATATATGACAATAATGATTAATGGAAAATCTCATATAAAGATGTGAAACAAATACTAACAAAGAGATAGAGTGGCTGGCCAGTACTTACCTCAGCTCAGTACAGCCGATAGATACACATAAAACAGAACCAAAAATTACATTCCTAGCTTTCGGAACAAATGTTCCTTTATCAGGGAGGAGAGAGGGGAAAGAAAGGGAAGAAGGGGAAGAAGGGAAAGGAGGGAAAGGAGATTCAGTTACTCACAACCCAGGCTATGAAGCAACAGGGAAAGGAAAATAGGGAGGGTAGCAAGGATGGAGGCATGGTTGTCAGAGGGAATATCTTTGGCTTCCCTCTGACAACCATGCCTCCATCCTTGCTACCCTCCCTATTTTCCTTTCCCTGTTGCTTCATAGCCTGGGTTGTGAGTAACTGAATCTCCTTTCCCTTCTTCCCCTTCTTCCCTTTCTTTCCCCTCTCTCCTCCCTGATAAAGGAACATTTGTTCCGAAAGCTAGGAATGTAATTTTTGGTTCTGTTTTATGTGTATCTATCGGCTGTACTGAGCTGAGGTAAGTATATGACAATAATAACTAACTTACTTTGAAAAAGAGTAAACAATTTTTTGCCTTCCCCCTTAAAGTCAAGCTTTCAATTCCGAATCAGTTTCTTATTCCACATTCTACTATATAGGGAATATTACGACACAGTTCCATCTTGTGTGCATCAGTGTATCCAAAATGTCCTAAGTAAATTCCAATTTTTACAGGAAGGTTCATAACATTAGATATAACCCACACTTCAAGTTCCAATTTAAAACCTCCACTACCAGTGAAATTATACAGCCATACCATGATTAGTTTGGTTTCTGTTAAGATGTTTTAATAATATCTGTTATAATAGTTCAATGTGTAAAGAGGAGTTATTGAGTAAATATCTTCTCCCAACTTATCTCCGCACCTATTTTGACTACAGTAATGAATGCATTGTTGGATATATTGAAGTTTACTACAAAATGATAACAGAGATTACTTTTCAAAATCCTGCAAGATGATCTGATGATCATTTTGGTATATTTTAATGGAATTCGAAGGAGTATAATTGTTTTTTTTTTTGCCAACTGTCATTACATTAATTTCACAAGATGTTCAAGTGATCACTCACAATCTCAATGTAAGAAATGATAGCCAGTTGCCTATACTTGTAAGCTCTTATGGTTGAAGCACTTTTATGACAATGGCATCACAAAAATTGATGAATCACAAGGGTAAACAACAAAGAAACACTCTTAAAATTAAATTAAATAAGAACCCAGAATAACATTGAGAAGGACATTCAATACACATTTAGAGAACCTCTGGGCATGGATACAGACCTGGAAGGCCTCTTTCTTCTTCTCCAGCTGCCTCTGCCTCTCTAGCAGAGGCTGCTTCAGCTGGGCGAACCTCTTCTCCACTTGCATCTTCTTGGCAACAATGTCGCCCATCTTCTCTGGAGCAGTCTTCTGCAACTTCTCTGCTTGGGTTTCCAGGTCTGTTACTTGCTTTGCCTTCACAGCCATCTGTGTTTCGATCATCTGAAATATGAACAACAAAAAAAGTTAATTTAGTGTGATGACAATTCCTGTCCACACTGTATTCTTGCCCAAGATGAGCAGAACAAAGATGATTCGATTAAAAAAAAAAAAAAAAAAAAAAAAAAACAACACACACAACTTATTCTACCCGCAATTTTTGCACGTTTTCTGTAAAGAAAATTTACTTGTCACTTGTAATCTTAAGAGCAAATCAATGTGTCATTTTCACAGTGAGTAGCAATCTATCATTTTCATAACATTACTGATACAATACATTTAGTGACATATTTCACAAACAGAGCCTATTAAAAATTGTAAAACTTTGTCAGTCTTCAAAATACATAATTATCAAAGATTTCTTATGGTGAGTGTGTAGAGACCCTTAATGCGAACTTCATAAATGAGACATACTGTTTATTGTTTCAGTTTATACGATTCATCAATGTATAGAATTCACCGTTTTATAACCTGACGTAGCAGACAAGTAGCTAGCCACGACTGCTGACCATCGTCTGTGAGTGGAGCAAGCTCTCCACAAACAACCAAGGAATGTCATGGAGGAGTCAAGTTTCACGTTGAAGACATTCTAACACAAGTAATGGTTTTCAATGTCCATCTATACCCCGCACTACAAAAAATAGTTTACACTATCATTTCCTTGCGCGAGTATTTTATTAACTGGTAATCTTTAAGCTGAATATCAGTGAATCTGATTTTGTGGAGATACAGTACTAACAGTTTCTTCTTTTCTGAGAAATCCAAAACTAGGTGCACAGTTAAATACTGAATGGATACAAAAAAGTAATTAACCAGACTGGTCTAAAAACGGATCTGGTTTAATGAAATCTATTGTAGCCTTGGAAAGGATCTTTGAAACATTAATATATACCTCATATTACATTCCTCATACATCTACATGTGTGTTTGAAGGACGCATCATCATCATCATCCTCCTCCAGATTGTAATAATTAATCCTTCATTTCAAGTTTATCACATTGAAGTGTGTGTTTTGTTTTCACCTATAAACACACAAAAATACAAATAAAAAATCCCGTACCTGCTGCTTTTGCATGAGGATGTTGACAGAAGCCAGGTCTGAGCCTGTGTCCGGGCCTTCTATCTGTTTCTCGAGCTCGTCCATCCAGGTGTCGATGTCATCACACGTCTGGTGCAAGAGAACTTCCCTATTAGCATCAAAGAGGCGCTCGCCCTTCTCTCGGGTTGTCTCCTCCAGTTTATCAAAGTGGTTCCCAAGCTCCTGCACTTTCGGTTCGACGAGTTCCGCAAGTTCAGGTTTCTCTTTCATCAACTCTGCTGCCGCCTGAATTAAAGTAAAGTGAAGGCATTAAGTTACGGACACAGTAGTTACTCAACACCGCTAGAAAAATGTTCTCACATGGAAGATGTAAAACTGGTAAAACCATTTCATGCCTTCCTCCACCTCAACACTCATTCCTCATATTAAACAAAAAGGAAACATTACTCTCCTCAAAAAAATTGCAATATTATGATAGAAAAATGGACGGGGTTGGGGGTGCATGGGGAAGAAGGCGGAGACATTTCAGCTATAGCAAACAACAGCAGAAGTTAACTGCTGATGCTAAGCAGTGGGATTTGCAGTGGCAGAGAGAGAGGGAGGAAGTAAGTGAGTGAGTGGGGGGGGGGGGGGGGGGGGGGGGGTACAAAACCTTATTTATGTGAAGAAATTTCTTCAACAGTTACTTAAAGTGCCATTATTTTATGAAATGTCACACACAAACAGACAACAGTCTGTTAGCATTATGGAACATAGCATACAGTTTTCAAATACAATAGATGGTTCCAAATATATACATATTAAATGTTCAATACAAGTAGATATAAAGTTTAATTTTTGTCTCTAAACGAATCTCACTCCAATCTCTCTCTCTTCCCTGAAAGTAAGTGTTTTGATAGTGCACACTTCTCTCATTACTGAAGATGGACTTTTTACTTGTAAGTTATGAGTACATATTTAATTGACTACAATATTTCATATACTAATTTTAATGCCACATTAAGAAAATCATCATCAGAATGTTAACAGTGAAAACAGCAGAGGGCCACTGCTATGATTAAAATGTACACATGCTATTAGAGAAATACTAGCCTCTTGTATTCTGAAGAGACGGTCTTTGTTGGAGGCGATCTCCGCTTCGAAAGCCTGGTGCCTCGTCCACTTGCTGTGTACTGTCTTGGCGCTGCGATACGTGTCATCTAGTGCCGTCACTGTCTTCTCCTGCACCCATTCTCCCAGTTCCTCGCAATCCTGAAACAAATTGAAACATTTACTTTGCAATTTAAACACCTCTGACAGTTTATAATGTATTATTCAATCTAAACGTTAAATGGACAACCTTATGAATCCGTATGTTTTATTCCTGAAGCTTGTCATTTTAGGGTTTTGACAATGATATATAATTTTCAATAGGCAGTCAACACATTTGATTGCTAATGGAAGTGTTTTGTTTCATTCTAAAACCAAACACTGTTGTTACTGGCGAGACTAATAACGTCTGACGACAATATTAAAGTGGTGGGTACTTTCTTCTTCTAAGTGATGTAAGGCAATGATTTCTCATATGAAAACAGTGCAAGTAATATGAAATAAAGAATGTGTAGCTATATGTAATGAACAATTACTGAATATGTGAGAACTTTTAACATATCTCCAAAAAAAAAAAAAAAGAAAGAAGAGGTGGGGTGGGCGTGGGGCGGAACACAACCTTGTCAAGAGATTATATACTTCTGTCACAGTGGAAAAATTTGTAAAATAATCTATGTTAACAAATTTAGATGAAAATGTTATGTAATTTGTCACAAGAAGTTGTCATAAAATTGTCAGTGTGATAAAACTAATTATTAACTATTTTTAACAAAATAGGACATATATTTATTTGCTCATATTTGCCACCTTGACAGTGTACAGCATCAGTGAACACACAAATTTGGCTACAGAGGTTATCAGTCAACTGTCACAAATTGTTTATTGGCTAAAAAACTTTTGAAATTTAAGTCAATTTCAAAGGCCCCTATTCCTTCTCAGCCAACAACTGCATCAGTACTTAGTAGGAACGAGTATCTCCTTAAAGCTCCTAATGAAGTCCTCTAGTAGGAACCTTGAGGAGACGACCACCCGAATGTACTGACATAGCAAATGACAGAAGAAATATGGGCTATTGAAATTGAATTAATGTCAAAATCAGTTTAGCCAAGAAACAACATATGTGAGCACAGACTAATAACACCTACAGTCAAATGTATCATCTGTTGAAGGATTATAAACACAGGGCTCATTACTGTCTCGTGCACAGAGTGTTCTGTAGGCTCAGTATGCATATGGTAACACTCAGTATTTTTGTTTATGAAATGCAGTATCTCTCTGTGTTATCATAAATATTTCAAATCTTACTAAGCAGAAATGCTTTTATTTGTCTCTTTAGTCATGTACAGAGTTCCCAGGCCTGAAAATCATCTCCTGAGTGAGCAAGTCAATTACGCAGTTTTTGTTTTGTGTTTATAATGCACCATTCTACAGATCATTTTACGGCATAACATTAGTAGCCTCAATATCATTACTGAAATGTGTTCAGATCTGAAACTTATTTAATATGAAAAACATGTTCAGAGAATATGTTCGGTATTATTGTAGTATACACAGGTATTTGATTCCTATAAACAGCTTTCAAACCCAATTGTTAAGTATTCCACAACCACTAGCATGCAGAATCAACAATGTAAGCTATCATACATCACCACTTTCAGTACTAATCTTTCTAGAGTTTCACTGTGATTGCAAGAGCCTTCTACTAGAAGGAGGGTCCTTCAGCTGTGCCAAAATGTTAGCAAGGCTAGTATTAAACACAGCAGAGTGCGACAACCTAAAGATATTTTTGTCTACACTGGATATCGTATAATATGAAGTTACGATGATCTCGGAACCACTACACACACTCACAAAGACCTATCAGATTAGGACACTTTCTAAAGAAGATACAATAGGAAAACCAAAATGTATGCAAGCCACACTTCTTCACATCAAACAAACAAATTTATCACAATTTCACTCTTTTCATGTAAAAATAAATACTTAATGGGCCACAATGATGACCGTCTCAAAATCTGCAAAAGTTGTAAAGAAAAAGAGTACAAGTAACTGACGAATTACAGTTACTGTCACTCGTGAATGCAAGTCTTATAACCTGTAGGAACTGGTGAAGCTGCAGCTGATCCTTCAGTTTCTCCATCTGCTCCAGAGCTTTGTTGCGGTTTGCATGGCGCCGTTCATTGATGCTGTCTGCCTTTTTGCTAACCTTGTCAGCTGGAAAATGAAAAAATAAATCTTAAGTCAAACTTCACAAACACTTCTTTTCTTTCAGACCTCTTGGAACTGTGTTTCCTTATCACAATTTACTACTACTTTCACAGCACAGTTATTCTGCAGTAGTTTATACAGAAGAATGAGGCAGTAACAGCGATGCGCTGTTATTTTACTAACCATAATAGACCAACCACCATACCCATCCTCTAGAATACGGCAAGAAGCTTAAGACATTAATTTTATTTTTCAAAAACCAAAGTTGAGAAATATTTAATATGTAAGAGCCAATACAAAATAGAACAAAAGAATTGTAACAAAAACTTCACTTATTTCTTAAGTTACTTTTGAGAATCCCTTCAAAGACACTTTCCATGTGAGTAGGATGATATGGCCAACAGGAAATTCTTTAATTCACTCACAATACAAGGCATATCCTACAAAGACATAAAATATGCTCTGGAAAGTTTTCTAAAAGACATGCACCTATATGTACAAATTTTCTAAAGTTATGTTCAAACTCTAACACTTCATAAAAAGGTTTCTAATTTTAGCATTTTGAGACAAGGTGAATATTAGAAACTATGATGGAAATTGATAAGTACATAGAGACGACATGAAAGTAGTCAAAATTTGTAAAATCATCTTAAAAGATGTTTAGAAATAACAACACATATAACTTTTATAAAGCACTGTTGTATTCTGGAAACTTTTTGAAATTGATTTTTACAAAAAGGGATTAATCTATATTTTATTTATAGATTGAAATGTACAAAACACTAAAACAACAACAGTTGTAATCATGTATGCTGCAACTCTAATGAACAAGAGGCAAGTGAAATGGTTGTATTAAAGCAACAGTCCTAGTTCCCACACAGAGAACACACATCCATTTCCCCTCCCTGCTATTCCCATGTGCTCTAGTTATATTGAGATTATCAAAAGGAGATTCAAAATGTTCAAATGTGTGTGAAATATTATGGGACTTAACTGCTAAGGTCATCAGTTCTTAAGCTTACACACTACTTAATCTAAATTATCCTAAGGACAAACACACACACCCAAGCCCGAGGGAGGACTCGAACCTCCGCCGGGACCAGGAGATTCAACCCTGATCATCTTTTTAATATGCCAGCAATCTCAGTTTTAAGGCCAGTTGGGCTGGACATACTCAGTTTCTGTACCATCTTCTGATACAACTTTTCAAATTACATTATTCTGGCTTTATTTAAGATGTTGCCTCATTGCAGTTAATCACCAATATCTCAAATCACATTAACTAACTTTTTTCTTTACGAAAATTAATCTACACACACACACACACACACACACACACACACACACACACACACACACACACACACCCCTCACCTGCAAAGTGTCCTTCGTCACACAGGCGGCTTGCAAACTGAACTACATTGTTGATTTTGTCATCATTTGCTTCCATTGTAGTAAGGAATGCCTCGTGCCTCTTAATCAAGTTCTCTGCCTGTTCCAAGTTGGTCTGCAAAAAACGTTTAACAGTTAAAGGGCATTGTGCATGACTTTTGGGTTTATGAATTAAATAACCTAGAAACCAGTATACATGATACCAGAAGAGCTGTTTAAGTGTTCAAATACAGGCACAGAGTTTACTATGAACAGCAGGCAATCTATTCTTTCCATATTATTGTTATTCCACCCTGGAATTTCCATTGTTTGTCTGAGTATTTTTTAATTAAGTATTTTTATTTTAACACTTGATATACCCATCTTACATTCAGAGCAAAACACACTGGACTCTGTATGACTCAGTCCTGAACTGTGAGGAACAAAGCACAATTATACTGATAATTTTAAGTTGAACTAGTCATTGGATGTCACCTGAGTGACAGATCCGTCAGAGATATTTCAGCACCGCTAAAACTTAAATATCTTCAACATTTCGCTGCCCTGTCAGCAACTGTATAAATATTAATTTTAATTTAAATAATCAACAGCCTCAGTTGCACCGTTTACCTAGAGTTTACCTAGATTTCAGTCGGGATAACCCAACCTTCTTCAAAAACACAGTAACTACCGTTTGTCCATAGTGGACATTGTCAAGCTAAAACTACAAATCCATAAATTATCGTCAGACTATAAAACTTATCTGGAACTGCCTCGGCACCACTTCGCGACCGCGATGCGGCAGCCACGAGTGCTGTACTGGAACTCATAATTTTAAGTATTCTATCATAAATTAAGTCACTGTGAAGTACAGTGTACTTACTACAGCTCAGTCATGGCATTTATTTATTTTAATTTCTGCAGCAACAGCAGATAATAGGAGTAGCTGTCTTAAAATCATCAAGAAACACACACTACCTCGTGTCTGGAAAGTGTGTATTTAATGTTACAATCACGTATTAACCGTATTTGGAATGAATACAGTGAAAAATAAAAAAATGGATATATTAGACAAAAATTAAATGCACAACACGTCAACAACACAATAAAAATAACATAACAGTGCTCTCAAATAAGAAACTTTCAAATTCTTTAATTTGCAAACAAACTATCATCCTTAATGTTGCCATAATTATTAACTGTTGAATTGACTGAAATGCTGAGAAATCTGAGATTATTGTACTTTCAGTTCAATAAAGAAAGCTAAACTGAACAGGCAGAAGACCTTTGTGCATCTATATAAAGATCGAAATGTCAAACCTACAATTTCCACCATCGTTTACATTAGTGAAAGATCTTGTCAAGAATCCTAGAAAATTCAGGTACTACATAAGAAATCATCAAATGAATCTAAGGCTTCTATTCAGTCACTTGTTACTCATCTTTTATGGTACCACAAGACAGTAAAAAGAAAGCCATTTTAAATTTCACGTTTAATAAATTATTGACGCAGGAAGAACAGATTGACTACACCATCAATTGATCGCCACACAAACTCCTGTACAAAGAACACAGAAAGAGACATCCTTGGCATTGAAAAGCAGCTGAAAGAGTTTAAACAAATAAATTGCCAGATTTGCACAGAATCCCAATTATGCTTTACAGACAGTACTCCAAGGAATTGGTCCCACGCATTTATCACAAATATCTGTCAGTGGAAACACCAAGCAACTGGAAAGAGGGCGGACATTTCCCATGTGTAAGAAGGATAGAAGAGCCGACTAGCAAAATTTCGTACCAATATCAATGTCAATTTGCTGCAAATTCTTGAGCATACTCTATATGTGACTGTAGTAAATTTTCTCAAGAGAAAAAGCTTCTAGCCACAAATTTAGAAACCATCACTCACATACAACACAGCTCATCGTTTTCATACAATATTATGCGAAAAATGGACAAGGGCAATAGGCAGATTCTCATATTTCTAGATTCCCAAAAAAGTTAGACACAGTGTCACACTGCAGACTGTTAAAGGACCAAGAACACGGAGTAGGTTGTTGAAGAGATGCGAGTAGCTCGAAGACTTCTAAAGTAATAGAACCCAGTAGCTTAACCCCTACAGTGAGTCAGTATTTTGCAGCCATTACTTATTGAACTGATAGCTTGGTAATTTTCACACCAATCAGCACCTGCTTTCTTTGGAACTGGGATCAATATATTCTTTAAGTCTTTAAGTCTCATACATCTTGCTCACCAGATGTACAAGTTTTGTCACTGCTGACTCTCCCAAGGCTATCAGTAGCTCTAATGGAATGTTGTCTACTCCCGGGACCTTGTTTTGAATTGGGTGTTTAAGTGCTTTGTCAAATTCATGCAGTATCACATCTCCCTTCTCATGTTCCTCTATGTCCTCTTCACTTCCATAATATTGCCTTCAAGTGCATCTCCTTTGCAAAGAACCTCTATATACTCCTTCCACCTTTCTGCTTTCCCTTTTCTTAGTATTGATTTTCTATCTGAGCTCTTGATATTAATACAGGTGGTTCTCTTTTCTACAACGGTCTCTCTAATTTTCCTGTAGGCAGTATATCTTTCCTCTAGTGAAATTTACTTCTAAAACCTTAGATTTCTCCTCTAGCCATTCCTGCGTAGTCATTTTGCACTTCCTGTCAATCTCATTTTTTTGACATTTGTATTCCCTTTCACCTGCTTCAGTTATTGCATTTTTATATTTTCTCCTCTCATCAATTAAATATCTCTTCTGTTACCCAAGGATTTCGACTAGCCCTCATCAAAAAGATGAGGTACTTTATCATCTGCTGCCTTCACTATTTCATCTCTCCAAGCTACCCATTTTCTTCTACTGTATCTCTTCCCCCTGAAACCCCCTACAACCTCTGGTACTTCCAGTTTATCCCGATCCATCTCCTTAAATTCCTGCCTTTTTTCAGTTTCTTCAGTTTTAATCTGCAGTTCATAACCAATAAATTGTGGTCAGAGTCCACGTCTGCCCCTGGAAATGTCTTGCAATTTAAAACCTGGTTCCTATATCTCTGTCCAACCATTGTACAATCAATCTGAAACCTTCTGGCGTCTCCAGGTCTCCTCCATGTATATAATTTTCTCTCAGGATTCTTAAACAAAGTGTTAACCATGACTGAATTATACCCTGTGCAAAATTCTACCAGGCAGCTTCCTCTTTCATTCCTTTCCCCCAGTCCATATGCCAACTACTACTTTTCCTTCTCTTCATTTTCCTACTATCGAATTCCAGTCCCCCATGAATACAATTATTAAGGATGAAATAAACGGACGAGCAGACAGAAGGAAAGAGGAAGCTTAGCATTTCTTAAAAAAAAATACATTGTTTTTGAGGACCAATATCAGTTTTAAAATTATCTGAGGCTGAGCAAGGATAATAACCAGCTTCTACTCAACATTGTGAAACTGATGAACAGGATACTATGATGAGAGAAAGAGAAAGAGAAAGAGAGAGAGAGAGAGAGAGAGAGAATAAATAAAATGTGTACATGCACCAAGTGCATCTCATTACCCATGGCACTTCTCTTCAAGGCTTCAACGACATAACTTTCTTGTATTACGAATAATAAATTATTTCTGTGCCCTACACTTCTCTAAAGTAGCAATTTTTGTTTACTGCTTCATCACATTTGCTCCTGTTATGACTGTCTTTACTTCTTATCTCAAAGTTTCTGTTCATGTGATTGAATAAACGGTCAATTGGTACCTGCACCATGTTGCCATATTCTACCGCCTTTTTCCTCAAAATCACTTTGCCAACACAATCTGGAAGCTGTGGAATGTGCACGAGCAGACTATTTGCAGTTTCCATTGTGGCTGAAAACAAATACAAGTAAAACTTCGGTTTCTATTTTGCGTCATCGGATGTGTTTCCACACAAGGCTATAGCCTTCAGTTCCTCACAACACAAAGAAGATGACTGGGGGGTAGCAAATTTAAGAGTCTGCGCAACTCCACAGCTTCTGGTCACTACAAGGAGTCTGTAAATAGGGGACCGAGAGCAGATTTCTGCTAAACATTTTCCACTCACCGGCGTCTCGTCCTTACTGAGCACGTGCTCCTGCTGGGCCAGCAGCACCTCGGCCTGCTTGGCGTCGCGGTCGAACATCTGCAGGTTAAGCGACTGCGACAGCAGCTGCTGCCGGTTCTCCCACATCTGGTGCAGCTCCTCCCAGCCGTCACGCAACGCCTTCAGCCGCTCCCGCAGGAACATGTACTGCGGGTCGTCCTGCGTCGAGGGCTCCTGCACACGACAGTCTGCTCAGGTCTCTGTGTCTACTTGCAAATACAGTGTAGTAAATAATGGAACAGCACAGGAGAAATTGACAACATTAAATGCTGCAGATCGATTGCGTGCCCTAGAAGACCTCTGACACTGTTATGACATTTTAGCAGTGGGGTACTGTAGATTGTATACCTCCATTCTGGTCCTTCGAGTTAGCACTATAATAAGCTAGTAGCGTGGCATACCGACTAAAAAAATAAAATATTGGCCCCCAATCTTAATGAGAGTTATTATTGTACAATGATCTGAAATCACAATATACGTAAGTAAGAAACTAGGTGGCTAAACAGGCAACTGTCAGACTACAAATCTAACGGTTCTTGTATCCAACCACCATTTGCTTTTAATTTCTTTTTCTGACACTTGCCTCTCCTTCATTTCTACCAAAGCTTAGTGCGTGTGAAATAGTTACTTTCACGTGAAATAAGAAAAACTGGTATCAATAAATGAGATGGGATATACAATTTAAATACTGACATATTCACACTCAAAAAAAAATGAAATTGCTGCACATTTTTTAATGTTATAGCTGATGGCTTAATTTTTAGTGAAGTGGTGCTCTGCAAAAAAACACATTTGTGCAGCTTGCATAAAAATTCACTACAAGTCCTGTTGAAGCATATCACATAGGTAATGATGATGATACAATGAGGGATCTACCCCATCCACAGTCATTTCTGCTCAGTTCTATGTATCCGAGACAAACACTGATTACGAGTGCCAAAATGTATGACGAACGGAAATACCAGTTGGAAAAACTGTAATATTACAGGGATATAGAACGGCTGCCCAATACTTACACCTCCTGGAGGGAGGAAGGTTGGTCAGTCAGACCCTGTGTTGAGGAAATCCCGCTGCTGTGAGGGCGTGAGGTGACAAATGTGAAGGGCAAGGGCTCAGAGATAATGAGATTGTGTCTCAAGGGCTTAAACTCTTTATTTCCACTCAACCTGTGGCCTGAATGAACTGTCCCTCCTTCCCAATCTAATCTTTTTTCTTCATGGGCAAAGGGCTAACATTTCTGAAAGCTACAATCCTTTTCTTTCTCTCTTTTGCGTCACAACAGATATTTTACCTTCCGAGGATAAGTACTGTCCAAGAATATGTCCCCTCGTGTTTTTAAAATGTACAGTAAGGTGCAATTGATAATTATAATACAAACAACAGTGCTCTAGTGCAGGTAAGTATCCTGTTTTACAATAAAATATTGGAAGGGTTGTAGTAGTTTAACATTAGGATCACCACAAACATTTTGTCATCATTACTTTCCCCCTCTACATTAATTTTTTTATTAATAAAATTGTCAATGCTTAGAACTGGAGGAAAGATTAACGGAAGGGTATATTCCACCACTACCAGGGCTGTGAATGTGCTGCATAAAAATGTAAATTGCGACGGATAAGCCAAATAAATTCTCATTATTTTTATACTGAAGCTATAGAAAAATTGTACCTCATTCCACAACCAAGGATGGGTAAGGATAAAATTAATCACTGTGGATCATTATTATGTTATTTGATGTATGATAAATTCTTCTGACAAGTTTAACAGAAGCCTAAAACTGAGTTTCGGATATTAAATAGCCTAATTTTGAATTAGTAATATTTGTTTCTAATGGTAAGGACTAATTTTTTGGCTATTTGAATTTGCGATAGAAATGACTGGTGAAACATAAACCTACTTGAGCCGAGCGTATTAATATTAAAATGGCCTCAACCGCACTTACGGCAGTGATGCGCTCTCCGTACTCCATCATCTTGGTGTAGTCGTCCCTGTAGTTGTCTATCTCCTCGCGGATGGTCTGGTGCTGGCTCAGCAGCTGCTCTGCCTCAGCCAGCGATGCTGGAGTGTCCTCAGAGGCCACGTCGGTCTGTGTCTTGGTCAGCCAGGCCTGGAAGTGGTCCAGGTCGCGCAGGAAACGGTGCAGGTCACCCGCCTCCTCCAGTTTGGCGTCACGCTCCTTCAGCTGTGTTCCACGAGAGGAAAATTAAGGACTGCCGCAGTTGTCCGTGGCAATTAACGTTATGTATGATGACAGAATAAAATTATCAAAAGATGGAACACAATGCAAAAAAAATTTGAGAGTTACAAATCGACCACAAATGTATTTGAGATTGCCAGTCTTACTCATCTGCAGTCTTACTCTTAATCTACCCCACATAAGATGATAGAATTTTTTTGCTCTAGTTTGTATGATATTTTTCCTTCAAATTTTCGAATATAAATGAGGACCCAACGGAGGGTGCATTATCAAAGCTGGAAAGTTGCCCAGATTACTGAGTCGGGTGATACTTATCATCCAGTAACTCTCTCTATTTCTTATACCTCGCCATTTTTTTTCCTTCATACCTCTTCCTTTCCCTAAGACCCTTCTGCCAGGAGGAAGAGCCATTGGCTCTGAAAGCTTGCACATTCCATAACTTTTGTGTGTGTTCTCTCCTGATACTGCTTAGTAAGTAGATTGTTTCATATGTAGAATTGTTAGTTCAAAACTATGGCTTCATCTGTTTAAAGGAGAAGGAATATACATACAGGGAGCTTCAAAAATATTTCTACAAAGTTTGGAGACAAGTTCCTTACACCAAAAAAGAACAAAAAGGTTCATACAAACATGTATACAAAAATCCATTTTCGTGTTACTAATGAAAGTTTACACTTTGGTGATTAGAGCTCATCAACACAAACTCATAACGAATGCTCAAAATGTTGTCCTCGTGCTTATAAACCTGCACACACCTGTCGAATCATGGACTGTCACACCTTTTCAGATACACCAACAGTTTCAAAAGATTTTCCAGGATTCCACGACATGCTTTTTTTTTTTTTTTTGGTTGGGTTTAAGGGCGCTCAACTGCTGAGGTCATTAGCGCCCAGTCACTGTTGTTTGAGCACATGGAATCTGGTAAAACTCAAGGGGATGGAGGGGACACCAGAAGGACCCGACAAAGATGCAGACAAAATAAGTAAAAAGATTAAATGTCCTTGGACAAGCCAGTTAAAGTTATAAAACGCAGAATACGAGCAGCTGCTCGAGCGTCATCAGCTAAAACAGCCGGTAAAGTAGATGGCAGGGACAGGACAACACGAAATTGACTAAAACGGGGACACGACAATAAAACATGGCGCACTGTTAATGCCTGACCACAAGGGCACTGCGGGGCTGGGTCACCGGAGAGCAGGTAGCGGTGGCTAAACCGGCAATGCCCAATCCGCAACCTGGTCAGAAGGACCTCCTCGCGCCGAGATGGTCGGGAGGATGTTGTCCAAGCAGTTGGTAGCGGTTTTACTGCCCGGAGCTTGTTTCCTTGGAGGGATGACCAAGCATCCCACCACAACGACACAAGCCTCTTACAGACATCCCCACGAACGTCGGATGACGGGACACAATGGGAGGCTGGCCGAGGCAGGAGGACTGCAGCCCTGGCTGCAGCATCCGCAGCCTCATTCCCAGGCACTCCCACATGTCCGGGAACCCACAGAAAGCTGACAGAACCACCGTTATCAGCCAAAGAATGGAGGGACTGCTGTATCCGTTGTATCAAGGGATGGACCGGATAGGGAGCTCCAAGGCTCTGAAGAGCACTGAGTGAGTCAGAGCAGAGTACATATGATGAATGGTGGTGGCGGCGGGCATACTGAACGGCCTGATGGAGAGCAAAAAGCTCGGCCGTAAAGCTGGAACATTGGTCGAGGAGCCTGTATTTAAATGTGGCGGCCCCGACGACAAAGGCACAGCCGACACCATCGTCAGTTTTGGAGCCATCGGTGTAAATAAAGGTGTGACCGGCAAGTCGAGCACGAAGTTCGGCAAACCGTGAGCAATACATTGCAGCCGGAGTACCATCCTTCGGGAGTGAGCTGAGGTCGAGATAAATATGAACCGGAGCCTGGAGCCAAGGTGGTGTCGGGCTCTCTCCCTCTCTGAAGGTGGTAGGGAGGGCAAAATCCAATTGTCGAAGCAGGCGACGGAAGCGGACTACGGGGGGCAGCAGGGCAGACACATACAACCCGTACTGACGGTCGAGAGAATCGGCGAAGAAGGACTTGTAAGTGGGGTGGTCGGGCATAGACGACAGCCGGCAGGCATACCGACACAGCAGTACGTCGCGCCGGTAGGTCAACGGTAACTCGGCAGCTTCAGCATAAAGACTCTCGACAGGACTAGTGTAGAAGGCTCCGGTCGCAAGACGTAACCCCCGATGGTGGATGGAGTTGAGCCGGCGTAAGAGGGACGGCCGAGCGGACGAGTAGACGAAGCTCCCATAATCCAGCTTCGATCGGACTAAGGACCAATACAAACGAAGCAGGACAGTGCGATCCGCTCCCCAAGATGAACCGCTAAGAACTCTGAGGACATTAAGGGAACGTGTACAACGGGCCGCCAAATAAGAGACGTGTGGAGACCAACACAGTTTCCTGTCCAACGTGAGCCCTAGAAACTTAGTTGTGACCACGAATGGGAGAACAACGGGACCGAGATGTAAGGATGGCGGAAGGAACGCTTTATATCGCCAAAAGTTGATACAAACCGTCTTTTCTTCAGAGAACCGGAAGCCATTTGCCACGCTCCATGAGTAGAGACTGTCTAGACAACGCTGAAGGCAGCGCTCCAGGAGGCATGTTCTCTGGGCACTGCAGTAGATCGCAAAGTCATCGACAAAGAGAGAGCCTGAGACATTAGGTGGAATGCAATCCATAATGGGATTGATCGCGATGGCAAAAAGGGCTACGCTCAAGACGGAGCCCTGAGGCACTCCGTTCTCCTGGAGGAAGACGTCGGACAATACGGAGCCCACACGTACCCTAAACTTTCGATCCGTTAAAAAGGAATCAATAAAAAGGGGCAGGCGACCGCGTAGGCCCCACCTGTGCATAGTGCGGAGGATACCTCCTCTCCAACAGGTGTCATAAGCCTTCTCCAAGTCGAAGAACACGGCTACCGTTTGGCGCCTTCGCAAAAAGTTGTTCATGATGAATGTCGACAAGGTCACGAGGTGGTCAACAGCGGAGCGGCGGCGACGAAAGCCACATTGGACATTAGTAAGGAGCCGTCGAGATTCAAGAATCCAGACTAACCGAGCATTAACCATGCGCTCCATCACCTTACAGACACAGCTTGTAAGAGAAATGGGGCGGTAACTAGAAGGAAGGTGTCTATCCTTCCCGGGTTTGGGTATAGGAACAACAACGGCGTCACGCCAACGCATGGGGACTTGACCTTCGGTCCAGACGCGATTGTAGGTACGGAGAAGGAAGCTTTTGCCCGCCGGAGAAAGGTGTGCCAGCATCTGAACGTGAATGGCATCCGGCCCCGGAGCAGAGGACCGGGACAGTGCAAGCGCACGTTCGAGTTCCCGCATAGTAAAGGGGGCATTATAGGTTTCCAGATTCAGCGAGTGGAAGGAAGGTCGCCGAGCCTCTTCTGCCTCTTTCCTGGGAAGGAAGGCAGGATGGTAATGGGCGGAGCTTGAAACCTCCTCGAAAAAGCGGCCAAAGGCGTTGGCGACAGCCACCGGATCAACAAGGACCGCATTACCTGAGGTCAGGCCAGGTACCGAGGAGTGGGCCTTAATGCCCGACAGCCGGCGCAGGCTACCCCAAACGACGGAAGAAGGAGTAAAACTGTTAAAGGAGCCGGTGAAAGAGGCCCAACAAGCTTTTTTGCTGTCTTTGATGACTCTACGGCATTGCGCTCGGAGTCGTTTGTATTCAATACAATTCGCCAACGTAGGATGGCGGCGAAAGGTGCGTAAAGCACGTCGTCGAGCACGGATAGCGTCCCTACAAGCCTCGTTCCACCAGGGGACGGAAACGCGACGTGAAGAAGTAGTACGAGGAATGGAACGTTCGGCAGCATGGATGATAACAGCCGAGAGGTATTCGACCTGACTGTCACAACTGGGAAAATCGTGGTCCGGAAAGGTCGCCAGGGATGAGTAAAGTCCCCAGTCAGCTTTCTGTATGTTCCAGCTCAAAGGACGTGGGGATGGGGTGTGGTGCAGGAGACGAACGACACAGGGGAAGTGGTCGCTCGAATAGGTGTCAGAAAGGACATACCACTCGAACCGACGGGCAAGAGTGGTAGAACATATTGAGAGGTCCAAGTGGGAGAAGGTATGAGTGGAGTCCGAGAGGAAAGTCGGGGCGCCGGTATTGAGGCAGACAAGATTGAGATGGTTGAAGACATCTGCCAAGAGTGAGCCTCTTGGACAGGATGCAGGAGAGCCCCAAAGGGGATGATGGGCATTGAAGTCGCCAAACAATAAAAACGGCGGGGGAAGCTGAACGATCAGGTGCATCATGTCAGCCCGACTAACGGCAGACGACGGTGGAGTGTAGATGGTACAAACTGAAAAAGTAAAAGCAGAAAGAGTAATGCGGACAGCTATTGCTTGGAGTGGGGTGGTCAATGGGATGGGATGGTAATAGACGTCGTCCCGAATGAGCAACATGACCCCACCATGAGCTGGGACACCGTCCACAGGGGTAAGGTCATACCGCTCCGAGGTATAGTGGGTAAAGGCAATACGGTCAGTCGGGCGCAACTTGGTTTCCTGGAGTCCAAGGACGAGCGGACAGTGCAGGCGGAGGAGCAGTTGTAATTCCTCCAGATGAGATCGAATACCTCTTATGTTCCAATGAAACAACGCCATCGCTAGTCAAAAAGTTGTGGAAACGAGACGGGGGAAGAGCTGGTCACCTCGACGGCCGCGGAGGACCAGGTTGCGAGGGAACAACGCTACAACCGACGGGAGGCAGATCCGGTTCCATCGACTGGTCGCCAGCTGCGGCCGCTGTCCCTGGTTGTGTAGGAGGGGCAGCATCATTTGCCGACGAAAGGCCAGCTGAGCGCCTGGCAGCAGAGCGTCCCGGCGAAACTGAGGACGGCCGGGAGCGGCGACTCACGGATGGAGCGTCAGTCGAAACGCGCCGGGGTGGAGAGGGGGATAAAGATTTCTTCTTGGAGGCCTTCTTGGAAGGCCGAGGAGGCACAGGGATGGTGGGCTGGACCCGAAGAAGGTCCTCACGCGCGGGGTCCGTTTTGGAACGCCGGACCTCGGAAGCCGGGGTCCGGAACGTTTCCCCGATGGACGCCTGAGAAGAGGATCGCTTCTCAGGTGGCGTGTGGGGGGAAGGAGGAGGAAGGATGGCCCCTGGGGCAGAGGGGGTGGGGGCCACGGGGGAGGAGGATTTGGAAGGGAGGGATTTGGGAGGCGGAGGCAGAGCCCCCTGATGGGCGGAGGAGGCGGAGGGGGGACAGGAGAGGGGTGAGGATACCGCGGAAGGAGTGGACACAACTGAGGCAAATGAAGTGGTCAATGGCACGGGATGGAGGCGGTCGTACTTCTTCCTGGCCTCAGAATAAGACAGCCGATCCAAAGTTTTGATTTCTTGTATCTTCTTCTCCTTCTGATATGCGGGGCAGTCTGAGGATCTAGGCGAGTGGACGCCAGGACAATTAACGCACCGAGGTGGTGGGGTGCATGTATGTTCCTCACGAAGAGGACGGCCACAATCGCCACAGAGGGGCTCAGCCTCACACCGTGACGACATGTGCCCAAAGCGCAAACACCTAAAACAGCGCATAGGAGGCGGAACGTAGGGTCGCACGTCACACCGGTAGCACATTACCTTTACCTTCTCTGGGAGAACGTCCCCCTCGAAGGCGAGGATAAAGGCCCCAGTGTCGATGCGACGGTCTTTGGGCCGCGCTGGACTCGCCGGACGAAATGCACGCCTCGGCGCTCCAGGTTGGCCCTGAGCTCCTCATCAGATTGTAGCAGGAGGTCACGATGAAAAATAACCCCCTGCGTCCTATTGAGTGCCAGATGTGGGACAATGGAGACTGGGATGTCCCCTAGGCGGTCGCACGCCTGGAGCGCCGCCGACTGTGTGGCGGACGTGGTCTTGATAAGTACGGACCCTGAACGCATCTTGCTGAGAGCCTCGATTTCCCCGAAGATGTCCTCAATGTGCTGAACAAAGAACATGGGCTTGGAGGTGGCGAATGTCCCCCCATCGGTCCGAGAACAGACCAAATAGCGGGGGAAGTACTTCGCTCCAAGCCGGCGGGCCTGTCCCTCCTCCCATGGAGTGGCCAAGGGGGAAGGGGCAGGAGAACCAGAACCAGAAACGGTACTTTTTCTTTTAAAAGACTCGGCCGCAGAGCGACCCGATACGTGGTGACGTTTCATCTGCGAAACGTCCACCCCGATACCACCCACTCCGACCAGGGGCTCTCCCCACGGGCGCCACCCAGCCGCAGCAAGGGCCACCTGGCAGGATGACCATTGCCGGGAGTCCTGATGCCCCAAGGAGACGGGCATCTACTCCTTGGCCGACGTGGGGAGGGTGCAGCTCAGGTATCGGCAGTACGATCCCTGTGTTGTCAGGGGGCTACAACCTAGAGGGTGCATGACGACCCCACCACAACGGGCTGGCTACCGTGCTGGATTTCTGGTGCCATGGAAAGTCCATCATGATCGCTGGTGCAGATGGAGACGCACTATGGGCGTAACTGGGACAACCCAAAAGGCGTTTAGGCCCAATTTGAGCAATAGTGGGTATGGTTACAACGCCGGTGCAATGCTGAGTGCCAAGGTCTGAGTGCACTTAGGACCAGTGGTACACCACGTAAGGTGTCCTTCCCCAAAAGGCTCGTACTTCTGTAGAAATTTAGAAAAATGGAGGTCAAACCCCAAGGGGGACCATCACATGGAAGGCCGAAACGGTTGAACTCCTTTTAGTCGCCTCGTACGACAGGCAGGAATACCTCGGGCCTATTCTTACCCCGGACCCGCAGGGGGGACCACGACATGCTGATGATTAGTTTCTGCATGAGGGTGGTCTGCTGCAGGTCCCCACAGAGATAATAATCCAAAGGACTGAGATTGGGGGAAGGTACAGGCCATGGAACTGGTGATCCTCTATGTCTCCATTCCTTACAGTCAATATAAAGGGTACTACGTAGTGCATCTTTAACACAGACTGAAATGAAAAGTGAAGAGGCAAACTGCTCACTGACAGCCTGTGCAACAAACCATCAGCAGAAGTCCTCCAGAGTGGGTGATCAGCAGGCGTAAGCTCCTGCACATGCTGAACATGACTCGTACTCCTCAAGAAGTATCCTCCATGCCGAAGGAGGAGATGTACTACATAGCAAGGCCACTTGTCTTGCACTGAAACCTGGCTACTTGTCGGCTGCCAGCAGAACTTGCTCTTCCGTCCAGACGTACGAGCAACATGTAGTCTTTTTGTCAGTCAACAGTCTGTAGTGCTACGGATCCTGTCTCAGCAACACGACGATACACAGTGCCAAAGGTTGGATAACTCGGCTACCTTCGGCCTGGAAATGCCACGTGTTACAGCCTTGTGTCCATTTTCATTTGCACAGCTGTACAAAAAAAAATTATTTCTGACTGCTCATGAAATGAGTATCCTGCCGTGTTGGAAATGAGCACGTTCAGGACAGAACAATGATGAATGTGAACAAGCCTCCCTGGCAACACAACTCCATCTAGGAAATGATCAGTCAAACGGGTGCATAGGAAAGTGGTATTATTGGGCTGTGCATGGAAAGCCCCTAAATGTCAACTTTCATTAATAACTATAATGCCAGGGATTCAGATATATGTTTATATGAACTTTTTACTAGTTTTGCTGTAAGGTACATCTCCCCAAAGTTTGTAAAAATATTTCTGAAACAGTCTTTATATTCCTAGGTAAACCAAGTACCATAAGTACTACTACATTAACGAATGGTGGCTTCCAAAGCACAGACGTAAATGTACACTGATAAGCCATTGTATTATGGTGACTTGCTCAATAGCACGTGGGTCCACCTTAGGAATGCAATATGGCAGTAATTTGGCACAGCATGGATTTGATACATCCTTGGAAGGTTTCCAGAGGAATGTCACATTAGATGTCTATGTAAATGTCATGCAACTCCTTAAGTTACGAGTCGGTGGTTTGTGGGCAAAATACCCGTTCCTTAAAGAACAGGAGTTGTAGTCCATCGGGTTCAGACTGGGCAAATTTGGTGGACACGATACAAATGTAAGTTGACCATCCTGCTCCACAAACCACAGCACAATTCTGGACGAAACTCTTGCTGAAACACGCAATCACCATCAAAGAAAACATCAAATGTGAAGAGATGCAGGTAGTCCACAATAGTGTTCAAGTATCTCCCAGTCATCATGGCACTTGTCATAACTGCCACGTGTCCCGTGTAAGCACAGGCAAATGTCCCCCATAGCATAACACAGACGTCACCAGCCTTTATCCACATAACGGTACACGTTTCAAACAGCTGTTCACCTGGATGACAGCATACCTAAACACAACTGTCTCAACCTGGTAGAACAAGAAATGTTATTCATCTGACTTGTCGACAAGTTTCCGTCGATCCACGGCCCAATCTCAATTACCTGCGCCCACTGCAATCTCGGCTGACAGTTTGTTGGGTCGATACTGGATGAAGTAGATGTGGTCTGCTGCAGAGCCTCACTTTCAACAATGTTCAGCAAACAGCGTACTCCAAAACACTTTTACATACACTGGCACTGTACTCTGTCGTCGGATCTGGCACAGATCCCACTTCATATGTCGGGCAAGCCTCTGACCGAATTCCGTGACGATGTATCGAAATCCAGCATCTTGCCATCTACTCGAGGTTTCACCATCCTTCAGCCATTTTCCACAGACACCCATAATAGTAGCACACGTACAGCAGAGAAGACTCACCATATTGAAATGCTCGTCCCAGTCGCTGGGCCATAAAAATCTGTTCTCTTTCGATGTCACTTATGCAACTCGTACTGACACTTTAATGATTGCCCTGCTCTGCTTATATACTGCCCTCATGCGTCACACGCCCTTAACATCACCAGGCAACGTTCAGTCTCATGGTGGACAGTAAATATTGTGTTGTGGCTCACCAGTGTAGAAATACAGGTGGACCGACCACTCTTGTGGAACAACAGATCCTGCACAACAGATCCTGCACAACAGATCCTGCACAACAGATCCTGCACAACAGAGACAGCTGCAGCTACTCACCATCTGTGTCAGCTGCTCCCAGACGAGCTTGATCTGATCGATCCTCTCCTGGATCAGCTCCCTCTCCTCAGGGTGCTCGGCTCCGATCGCCTCTGCTTCCTGCTGCAAGGAGTCCAGCTTGGCCTGAATAGCAGCCAGATCACGCTCCATGCCAGATAGTCGACGCTGTAACACGACATGCAACACACGGTAAGTTCCAGGTATGTACTGGATGAAAAAGTACTAAAATTGACTTTTCTCATTATATTCTTAATGCACTGAAAATTCAACATAGTATGCTCTGACCAAAAACACTGAGAATGACGAAATTAACACAGAAATAGCAGCCCAATCTAAAGCGATACTCCTGAAAACTGGCCCGAAAAGAAATAGTATTCCTGACACAGCAAAATTATGTCAAGATAAGATAAGATTAAACCATTTATTATTCTGCAGAGAAAGAAAGATGAAATGTGACTAACATTATCCTTTTCTGCAGTTACACAATTACTTTGCAATTCACACATATCAATTATTCACTCTAAGAAGTCACTCTAAGAAGTCACTCAACATGGTGGTTGACAGCACAGCCAACCGAGTAAGCCTTATCTATCAGACAGCGCTGTACTCTATGAGGCTACATATTCAAACTAAGCTATAAGATTAGTTGGAAATACTGGAAAATGGATGTCCTCTACACGTGATCACAATCACACAGCAACAATACGGAAACAGTGTGGCTACAACAATGTCAATGTATTAGCAAAAAGTACATCAAAAGGAAGTGGAAATGAGTGAATATATTTGTCAAATATCACACAGACTTCCGACTTCTGTATCAGCCACCACGCTGAGTGACTTCTTAGAGAGTACAATTACTAAGTACGTGGCAGAGAATGCTAGGAGCTACTTTCAATCATTATCTCTATTTTTACACACTTGAACAATGCATGGGAAAAATGAACACCTAAATCTTTTTATGAAAACACTTATTCCTCATTCTACTGTGACACTCACACTTCTGTATGCACATATCGGGCAACAAAATATTTTGGTATTTGGGAGATGATGTAATTATTCTGTAAAAAGGCTTTAACATAATGAAAACTGCCTTTATTTTAATGACTGCCATCCCAATTCCCTAATCGTAACTGTGATACTTTCTCACTCAGTTCCTGGTAACCCAAAATGAGCAGCTCTTTTTAAAACTTTTTCTAGGTTATTTGTTAAGCTTTATGCATCTTCTGGCAATTGTAATTTTTATTTAGCATTGTAATTTTGTTTACTGTAAACCGTAAATATTTAATTGAATCGATAACCTTCATATTACAGCCACCCCCCCCCCCCCCCCAAAAAAAAAATAAATAAATAAATAAAATAAATAAGAAAAATTTAAAAAATAAATAGTAATAATAACACTTTGAATCAAACAATAAAAGAAATTATGTGAAGAAAAACTCTCATACTGCCAAAGAGGGATCGAAAGAGGAGACTGATTTTAATTAGTAGATTGAGAAAAATTATTTCACTAATTGTGAGAGAGCTTTTAACCAAAATTCAATTAATTTCACCTGAAGTGTCATAATGCCAGTGAGGTCCATCTCCAAACTGTCCGTCGACTGGAGAATACGCTTCTTGTCTTCGATCCAGGACATGGTCTCCCGACACTCTATGTGATACGTCTGCACTCCGTGTGCAGAGTTCAGTTCCTCTTTCTTTGCTTCTGCTTTCTCTCGTAGCTGTGCCCATTCGTGGTTCAACTGTAAACAAATATATGCATTCAGTTTATGAAAAATTTCTTTCATTGTTGAGGTGACAAGCATATTACAGAAACATGACTCATTTTTAAGGAATCGTCCTAGTCAGAACACTCGTGGAGCGACAATGGTTTGTTAGCAGTAAACTCTTAATAGGTAACCACTATAGGCAGTAGGCAGTAAACTATTAAGCTGCAGTAATGTGAAAAATACAGCTGCAAATTTGACCGAGCACTACACGCCAAATAAAAAATAGTATCATAAAGGAAAGTAAAGCATACTTGAGAAGTGGCCTCGTTCACAACATACTCAGTTCACAACATAAAAGTGAGTGGGTCATCCAGAAAATAAGTTGGCCTATTTTTTAAAAGAAGAAAACAAGCTTACATCAAAAACTTTACTGGCAGTACATATAGCACTGTTAGAGCCATTTTTTGACATAATCAGCACCAGAATTGACACACTTGTCATACTGTGGGATCAATTTTTGTATTCTTGTGTTGTAAAAGTCTGCCACCTGGAAATGGAATAAAGCATGTGACAGTCTTCTTCAGCTCTTTGTCATTGTGAAAATGCTGAACAAAAAACAGGAACATCTTGAGGCACAAGGAAAAATGGAAACTGCTGGGAGCAAGATTGGGACTGTACAAAGAATGGCCAAACAATTCCCTGCTAAACACCCTTCAGAACAGCTGTTGTGAACCGCACTGTATGTGGGAGAGCAGTGTCACAAATATGCACAATACTTCCACTGAGTATACCACACCTCTCACTGTGACTGGACAGTATCAATTTCCGAGTTACACGATAATGGTCTGTGTTCACTGTTTCAACACTGAGCACGACACCAGTGACAAAATGCCCTTCTATACCAAAAGTAAATGCAATTTGAAAACAAAGGAAGTAGGTTACAGTACACTCGTTCGCCCACTGCCTGAATACTGCTCAGCGGTGTGGGATCTGTACCAGATAGGGTTGATAGAAGAGAGAGAGAAGATCCAACGGAGAGCAGTGCACTTCGTTACAGGATCATTTAGTAATCGCGAAAGCGTTACAGAGATGATAGATAAACTCCAGTGGAAGACTCTACAGGAGAGAGACTCAGTAGCTCGGTATGGGCTTTTGTTAAAGTTTCGAGAACATACCTTCACCGAAGAGTCCAGCAGTATATTGCTCCCTCCTATGTATATCTCGCGAAGAGACCATGAGGATAAAATCAGAGAGATTAGAGCCCACACAGAAGCATACAGACAAGCCTTCTTTCCACTAACAATACGAGACTGGAATAGAAGGGAGAACCAATAGAGGTACTCAGGGTACCCTCCGCCACACACCGTCAGGTGGCTTGCGGAGTATGGATGTAGATGTAGATGTAGATGTAGAACACTGCGCACACCACGTTCCGCACCAAAGCAGTCTCTTAGAGCTTTGCCTCGACTGTAAATTCAGTGCGATACCAATCCACTGACTGCTGCTCAGTTTTGAGATACACCTCATCACCTGTTAAGATCCTGTCAAGAAGCTTATGCGAGTCATAATGGTACTCATTCCTAAGTGTTAATGCTGCCCCTAAGCAATTCAGTTTCATGTTCAGATATCAAGTTTATCGGCACCCATCTGGTGCGCACTTTCTTCGACAGCAGGCACTTGGTGGCAATTTCACACAGCAAGAATCGTGATATCTATGGAAAATGCTGCAGAAAACCATAATCTCCGTAATGCACTACTGCACCAACTACACGAGGTCATCAATGATGGACAGTTGCCCACAGCCCTCTTCAATACGGATACTGACGACCTTTGAAAAATTACCCAAACCGGCAATGCACGTATTCACTCTTGACCTACAGCCCATACCCCTGATACAACAGGTGGCACATCTGGACATTTCTGTGTTCCGTGCATTAAGAAAATTTATTACAGACTGAATGTCACAGTTGGCACGAGAAAGAGTAAGAGCCACCACCTTCAGCCACTGCTAGAGCACTGCTGACAATAGCATAGACTTCTATGGCTGTCATGTGATTGCATGCCATAGCTCTGTCACACCCCTGCTACTTTCCAGCTGAATACTTTTACTTAAAAAAAACCAACCTTAGTTTCTGGAAGAACTTTGTAGTAGGCAACTGTCTAGCAAAAATCGTTATCTCCGAAACAATGTTTCTATTAATCCGCTTTTCGTAACATTTCCTTTACTCATACAATTCTTGCTGAAAATTTTTCTTCAGATTCTACATGGAATACTCTGCTGCAAAAAGTCATCATCACAATCAGTAACAAAAGTACTTTAAAGAAATTTTTATATTAAATGATACACTTCTGTGAGTTCACAAAATAAAATTACAAGCAGAATCGTTAAACAAATTATGTTCTTAGAAGATACATTTCCTCTGGATTGAGTATTCAAATTTTATGCACAATATTTCCATCAGCTGATACAACTGCCTTCAATGTGTACTATGAGCAACAGTACTAGGTTGCCTCCCAACTGGGCTCAGTTTGGTGTGCAGGGGGAGATGACACTCTGGATGACTGTCTGGACATAAACTATGGCTGCTATCAATATACCAGCAAAAGTTCAACATTTATTTCTTTAAGTTTCCCTACAGATCTTTTAACTTTCTTAATATATCCTGAATATTCTAATCTTTATCTCTGTGATACATTATAAAATTTATGAGATTAAATCTTAATACACTCACAAAATTACTATATATTTACAAATAAACATGAGAATTTTCCAATTAGCACTCCCAACAGAATTACACATACTAATTGAGGCTTTGCTTAGTGTTGCCTGATTTACACAGGATGTCCCCAATATTTAGTGGGCAGTGACCCAACTGACATAAGCCTTACACGGGACATCAAATGTACAGACTTTTTGCCACTATTACTGATTCGAAATACCATGTACGTTCACTTAAAAATCGGTCAACTAAATGAAATTTTCAAAATGAGTTTCTGAATGTACCAATGGCAGTGACCAAAAATTTTGGAATGCAGTGCGCCACAAGGTTGCAATCAGTTGATTAACTAAAAGTAAACCTCAACACAAGCCATAACTCCATACTTCAAAGACAGTCAGTGACATGACTTTAATAGTATTATTAGTGCGACCACATTGCTATCTGAAAAGTGCTTCAGCGCCCCCCCCCCCCCCCCTCCCCCAAAATCGCACTCACTGACAGGATAAGACTTCTCTTAGCATACAGTGCAGAGTGGCTGAAGTTGAGCAGCAAAAATAATTCATCTTCGCACAAAGCCCAACTGTAGATTATGCACGTTAAAGGATAATAATTAGCGTTTAAACATACTGTTGACTTACACTGGAGTATATAGGAAATTTTTATATCACCAGCTTAAAGATGGTACTGTTCATGAACAGAACAGCACTTGTGAGTATAGTTGTACCAGTGTACCAACTTTGTTCATAAAATATTATAAGGAAATACTGATCTAATGACTGAAAATTTATGTCCTTTTTGTCATAATTTTTAGGTCTTTCCCCCCAGTGATTTTTTAAACCACCAGCCAATAAAGCTTCATTTTCTGCCAATTGGATCTCATTCCATATTTGGATGACAAAAATAATTAACGTCATACTAAACGTCACCTGGTTCTGCCGTGCAACTATCTGTTCGCTGTTGGGATGCTCCACATGCAGCAACTGGCGAGCCAGCTGGTTGACAACTGCGACGCGGGACGCATTGGCATTCATCTCCTTCTCGAAGCCATCGTAGCGGTGCTTCATGATCTCCACGTCCTCAATGTCCTTCACTGGAACCATAGTCTGGAGCATGCGGTCCTGGAGGCACGAACAATCAATTATTAATAAATAGATATAACACAACTACAGTTGGAAGAATTATGTACAGAAATAATTGTCACTGAAACGAAAATTTAAATATTGGGAGAGCTGCACTTTTAGCCCACTTGCGATTTCAGTATAAAACACAACCTTGTTATGATCCAAATACTTCAATATAAAGTTTCAATCACAATAATCATGAAGCATAAAGTTATTTGTATGGCTTTTCTTTCCTCAAGTTAGTTTCAGTGACAGTATTTTCCAAAATATGACATCGAAAGTTTATATTTTTTAATTTTATTGAGCACAGAATTCAAATGTAATATGGGCATTTTTTTACAACAATAATTCATATTTAAATGTTTTATTGCCTGAAGGAAGACACTTTAGCAATATGAATTTCATATCAATTTTAGATATTATCCACATATTAAATATAAAAATTCCTTTATTTAATTGCACAGATTTTATTGCGAATTTTAAGAAGTCCTGCATCCAACCTACAACTGCAAAATCCCCAGAGAAATTCTGACATTACATGGGCTAAGCAAGAGCTAATATCAAAAATTGTAACAATAATCAGATAATGGTAGACAAAATATTTTCTAATATTGAAGATATATTAGGCTGGTCATGCTAAACAACGAATAACACCTTTTTGTCTGCCTAAATTCTATTCTTGCTGTCGGGTTTCAATACAACACTAATGTGTTACTAATTACATCAGAATTTCTTCATTTCTATACCAAATATGAACAAGCACATCTATCAGTCACAATGTTGACCCATACAAATTAAGCTGTTACTTCCGATGCCCAATTGTTCTTGCCCAGAATGCTTGCCCTTACATGAATGCTAAATAAACATACCAAAGTCCAACAGCAATACAGAGCCCATTCGAAGAAGCAAGATAGCCCAGCACACTTTGATTAACTGATGTTGGAGAAAAGACACTCTTCTTTACCAGCTCCCCCCCTCTCAATCTGCCCCCCCCCCTCCTCCTCCTGCATTTGCCCTGAAATATCAGTTTCCATTAATTATCTTCTAATTTCTGCAACCCACCCATGCCCATCCTTTGAGGGTCTCACTGAAAGCACAATAAGCAATCTCCTCTGATGTCCACCTCCCACACCCTACTTGATGTACTGTACAGGGCAGTAAGATACATACCGATGTGATATGAGAAACATACGTTACTGACTGAAGTCATTTTTTTTACACTTAAGTGTCAACAAAATTTATTAAATTTATGGAGAGTAAAATTCTTTTATGTCCATCAATGATCACAAAATGTTTGGTTCTGTGACTACTGGTAAGCAATGACCACCTTCATCAGGTCTGCAGCAGACCATGGGAAATGAAATACTACTAGCAGACAGTTTAAAGCTAAAAACAACATTTTATTATACTTTTCTCAGAACAGTGTGTTGCGATATATGACAAGCCCTCTGGTGGTTAAGTTCCTCCAACTTCTTGCCTATGCTGCATTCTGGCTACTATGCCAACAGAGAACACTGATTACTTACTTTAGTCTTTTGTTTTCATCCATTTCACTCCTTTCCCCAGTTATTTTATCTTGTGTATGTACATGATTTTTTCATTAAATTGACCACAAGAGCACGTCAATCACAAACAGTCACTTAATCATTTCCTTTATAACAGTTTTAAATTTAACTATATTTGTGTTCTTAATTTTTCACATTTTCCCCACTGCATCGACTTATACACTTGGTAAGCTCACTATAGACTATCTATTGGCTTCTTCATTTTATTGCATTCTGTACAATTTTATAATTAACAAATGTGTGTAAACGTACACCAGACACATCCGATGAGCTTACGCCACAATCTTAGGTTGTGGCTACTGAACTGCAGTTTGTTGTGAATAGTAGTGCTACTAACAGTGTGACTCCGCTGGCACTGTGGTCTAGCATACACAATATTTTAAATACACATAATGATCATAACCTGATTGTGTGAATATTTTGTGATTATACCACTGTGGTCTCATTACATTATGAGATGTTGTAAAATCCTGTATATTTTGTCAGATTTTAAGTGTACATTTCAGAATCTATTGGTTTAATACTTTTCATTATGGCAGACTTTTTTCAGGGTGTATACGTGGACAAGGAAAAAAAATTCCCGGATTTTTCCCGGATTTCCCGGTTAAAAATACACTTTCTCCCGGATGAAAACACACTTTTTCCGTGCTATTAAGCGACAGGTTTTTTTTTTTTTTTGCATCAATAAGTGCGCTGTATATTTTCGTATCACGAAAGTATAAATTCGAATCCCACCAAACACCGCATGTTACTTTCCGAACCATGTAATCGAGATTACGATACGCTTTTGTAAGCGAGTCATTGCTCATGTCACGTGATCCCGCCAGCCGATGACAGCGGATATTCAGAGCGTAGGACACGTGATGTAGTCCGCTAATAGCAACATCACTGTTAAGTAGCGCGGATACACAAACAGGAAAAGTTAATGTTTTACATTAATATACATAGTGTTGCTATAAGAAAAGCAAAGCTTTCACGTGCAACATTGGTCTCTAAGGTTAATAAGCTGCAACAGAAGCTAAGCTTTCACATATAATGTTGATTTTTCTTGCCCATGTTACACTTTAAGATACATCACACAAATGTGCCAGTAAAATTTTTAGCCGAGTCCAGTGACTTGTTCTCAAAGTTTTCCACAAATAAATTAGCTACCGCAGAGGAGCGAGAGCTTCCCGTAGCACTACACCAATTTGCTCATAATAACGACACGATTGTCTGATCTGGGCTCTAAATACTTCTAATCGCTCGTCATCAAACGCTCTGTGATTTAAGGAATTCATCGCACATTCTCACACATAGTTCCACTTGCGAAAGAGGAAATTTGCTTTGAAAGTAACGTTTTTCAAACAGCCATTCGCAATATTTTCCCGCGACCTGTTAGAAATAGGTTCGTTTCAGCAGTCGTCAGAGAGCGCCAGGTAAGAGGCACCACCGCGCTTTGGCAGCTACGATGACGCAGGAAGCCCGTATGTTCGTATGTGTAAAACATTAAAAGATCTTACGTTATGTCATAAAATAAAAGAGGCCGAAATATCGTTGTCTAATGCTGCGTAAGTTGTTAATACAAATACTACCCATGACTGGAGTGGTAATACAAATACTACCCATGACTGGTGTGGTGTCTCAAATCTGATTACGTTTATTTTGTCGCTGTCTGCTAGATAAAACAAAATAGGTCTTTCTAACACTGCAGAAATTGTAACACATACCAAATAAACGAGACTGTTTTTGCACAAATGGTCATTTTTATAACACGACAGAATATAATTCACGAAGACCAACATAAAATGACTATTAGGCCTACTACAAGCAAATAGTTTAATGTTAGAAAATAGTTTCACATTTCATTCATACGCCCCAGTTTCTCGAGCATGAGATCGAAAAGTAGTAGTACGAGATTTTTACTTAAATTTGGAATCGTCATATACTTCCCTAATTGGTGTGATGTCCCCGTTCCTCGTTCTAACAAACAACCTTGTCATGACTAACTCTGGAACTATTCCTGCCTTTGTCAAAATTTAGTCGCTGGTTAACTTCACTAACCCTGCCAGAATCACCGGTTTAGTTATCCCTGATTATTCTCCGGTTAGGCGTTGTTATGTTCGTACAATCCACTTTCCGCCCTACTTCCAGAATAGAAGTTAATCGGCTGCTAGAAGGGGGCTGTACAACTGGCCCTTACAAGTGGAGCGATCTGGCCAAAAATTTTCTGTCAAAATTTCATTTTCTTGGATACACTGAGAAGATAATACGTAATCTTTCTTACCTGTTATTCCTGTTAGTCGTTTATTTCCACTCTGGTAGTCTGACTCTATGGATTTCACTAGTAATTATAGCACAGCTGATCATTCCAAGCCCAATCAACCACATAATCAGACAGCGGTTGGCGTTCACTCTTTCGGCTTTACTCTGCTCAGCTCGTATAACCCGGTCCCCTTTTGCTTGCAGGAAAGTTTATTTCTAGATGCGACGACGATTCCCCTGACAGACATCACGTACACTAGGCACGCATTCAAAAATTAACTTATGATTCATTCAGAAATCAACTTACAGAGTGCGTTCAAAAACCAAGAGGGATGCGTTTCAAAATCATGAGTAATCGGTAGACCAACGTGCGCTGGATGCTAGGCTCTTTGTGAAACATGATTTTTTTCTTCTCAAGAATATGAATTTGGCGCCCCCTCCACCACCGTAATTGTCATTCGGGTCAGATACATCGGTTTGCCCCGCCACTCAACTGCGCATGCGCATGAGCCCGCTCGTAACTCCTATAACGAATCTAGTTAAACCGTTGTGACGTCACTCTCATCGGAGACATTTTGTTGTTATAAAGCATTGCATAGTCTTCCTAACACCTTTGACACATTTTGTTGTTGGCAAACGTTTGTATGAGCACTGTGTTTTGTTGTTGTATATGGCACATTTCCTTTGAAATTTATGTTTTATTTTCATAATTTTTTCTCGTTTACGTTTTATTGTTGTAGTATTATTCTGCAGTAGCGGGATAGAGTAATATCCTTTGTTAGAGCATCGATTCTTACCAGTCAATATTGCAAAAATTTAACGGAAACCTAAAATAATGAAAAATTCCCGGAATTCTAAAAAATTCCCGGGTTTTTCCCGGTTTTCTCCAGGATGAAAAAATTCCCGGGTTTTTCCCGGATCTCCCGGTTGTCCCGGCTCGTATACACCCTGTTTTTGTTTCAACATGTAAACTATCTGCCACTTGTTTTTAATTTCCCATGTTTTGCTGTATATCTGAAGATTGTCACTGTTGACCGAAACCGATAGTCTGAGGACCAAAAATTTTGCAATCATTAACAGAAATAAAAGAAATTTATCCTACACCTCCTGGATAGCCATTTTAATTTGCGACTGTCACAGCTTGTGAAATTAATTTTATGTACTGTTTATTTCCTCTTGTTCCCTCCACAAAATTAGATCATTTAACTTATAACTGCCTCAATAACCAATGTAAACTCTCCAACTGCACCAGTAAGAACACATCGCTCACCTTCTCGCTTATCCATTGACCGACACCATCAGACTCGCTGAGCAGTTTGTACAGAGACAATGCGTCGAGCAGCCGCTGCTTCCTCAGTTTGGCAAACTCCAGGAGTTCCTTGTAACGGTGGTCAATGCTGGCCAGCCGTTCGACAACCTGTGAGCAATTTACAAGCAATCAGAACGACAAATTCACAGTCTAATTTGGTCATTTAGATTACTTGACAATACTGCACACTGTGGCTTACCTGTGGAGCCTGGCGGTCCTGCTCTCCCAGCTGGGACGCCTGCTGGTGCAGGGCTTCTATGGCTCCCGCATAGTTCTTCAGCTCGTCCGTCACGTCCTTGTGCTTTTTCAGCAACGACTGCACATTGGCTTCGTCACGGCCGACATCTTCGCTCGAAACGAGCCGCAGTGTATCCAACATCCAAATGTCGACGTCGTCCGCATCTGCGAAGAACTGGAAAAAACGGACACGATCACAATTTTTGTGGGATTTCCAAAACTGAAAAACACTTGCAACACAATACAGTTACATGTTTCATGTACACAATTTTTCAGGCAGTGTTTTCTTCTTCACATACCATGGAAAAGTCATGTGAACACAAAGTAGAGCATATTGGAAGTAAGCGTGCAAGCAATAAAACTTGGCCCCTGACAACCAAATTAGCTGAGCAGGGAAAGGGGCAATGGTGGTGGTGATGGTGGTGGTGGTGAGAGAGGCCACACTGCAGCAGTGGAAGAGCAGCCCAAATTGCAGACTTGCCGCTTCCAATGTAAATTTGAAGACCACACTCACAATTTCATATACCTGACTACTGAGTATTCTACAAGTCAACAAGACAGCAATGCCACACTTTTTAAAACTGACATAGCAATAACAATGCTCTCAAGTCCATTGACCAACAGCCTGCCCACAGGTGAGTGAGGTTGCAGTTCCTTAGGAACAGAGAGATTAACTCACCCAGTGCTATTGTTCATATTCAAGTGATATTCCAGAGTTGCCACATATAATTTCCGTGGTATTTGTGTAACTGACTACACTAGTAATTCTTATTACAATCATTATTAGTCATATCACTGAAGAGTTTGAATATGGTAAATTGAAAATGAGTTGAAACTGACAACCTTTTTTCTTAAAATGTAAACGTTGAAACCACTGGAATAACTTTTTAATATACAATCTTTGACATCATGTTCTTGGTGGGAGGGACTGATATTACATGTGGCATATTTGTAGAAGTCATAAGTCTGACCCCATATTGTGGGGAGGGGAGGGCGTTTCACTTTGAGAAGCAAGTGTTAAGAAAATGTGAAGAAGTCCATATCGAAGCCTGCACAATTTCATTCAAATTGCTTACATAAAGAGTCCTAAAACCTGTAAACAATTTTTCAGACAGAAATATCAAACATCTTCCACTAAAACTGTGCTAACAATGACATACTTTAAGTAAAACAGATTCACTTTAATATTGTCAATCTATAATTTGTGAACATGTTAATTTCCTCGTATTTGTTGTCACGGTTTGACAAAAATGTTGTGAACTCGTTCACAGAAAATAGTCGTGAGTTTTGGTGTCTAAAATAACTTAAAGCGATTCTTTAGTTCCCCCTGGCTTATTTGTCAATCGAACAGTTCACAGGTGTGCTGCCAGTCCGCAGTGTCCAACGGGTACAATATCCCGGCAATCGAACACGGCACCATTGTCAGGTGTGCTGACAAACTGAGCTCCTGACTGCGCATGGCCAACTAGTATCCCCTCCCACCACAAGCCAGTCCCTCTACAGTCCGCACCCGCAGATGTGTGACGACACTCGTGGAGATGCTCGCATTGGAGTCTGTTGTAGTGTCGATGTAGGTGCTCCAACTGCCCCAGTCGCCAGAGTGTTGTGTTTTCTGAGCATCTTAATTAGACCCAGTGCTAGTTCCCTGGCCTTGCTGACATTATAGCCACAGTCCCAACTGATACACGGGGTGTTCAAAAAGAAACGAGCCGGAGGCATAATTACAAAAACCAGTACCTGTATGTAAGAAGTATTGACCCTGGCTGTTGAGACACTTGTGCCACTGTGAGACAAGGCGGTGAACGGCTGTCTCAAAATTCCTGGGGCTGCAATGTTAACCGGTTCCACACACACAGCTGGACGTCGTCATCCGAGGTGAATTGTTTGTACCTCGGAGCCTTTTTAAGGGGACCAAAAATGTCGTAATCAAAGGGAGAGAGGTCCGGACTGTATGGGAGATGCCCGAGAACCTAATATTTGAATTTCTGCAGGAGTGCTGCGTCTGTGTTGACCGTGTGAGGCTTTTCATTGCCGTGGGGCAGAATGACCCTGCTGGTGAGATTGCCATGGTCATTTTGATCTGATTGATTGACGAATGGTGGCCAAGGCTTGTGAGCAACGCTGGGCATTCACTGTTGTCCTGTGCTGCAGGAAGTGAAACAGAAGGGGGCCATCTGCGTCAAGGAAGAATGTCAGCATAACGATTCACCTCGGACGATGACGACGACCTGCTGTACATGCGGAGCTGGTTAACACTGCGGCCCCAGGAATTTTACGAGACAGACATTCACCGCCTTGTGTCACAGAGGGACAAGTGTCTCAACAGCCAGGGTCAATACTTTTAACATACAGATGCTGGTTTCTGTAATTATGCCTCCAGCTTGCTTCTTTTTGAATGCCTCTTATATAATTATTCCTGATGCGAATTTCAATGGCTTCTCTACTGACTCCTTCCCAGTATTTGGAAGCCTGCACTAAAATCCTGGGATGGTCATATTTCATTGAACGATTTTCTGACGAACAGTGCTCTGCAGATTTGTTGGAATACACTAGTCGAGTGTGCCACTAGTGTTCTCAGTTTCGATCTTGGAATGTGCGCACTGTTTGTCCAATATATGCCTTGCTACATTGTCACACAATCTGATATACCCTGGCCTTCCACACTCCCCAATAATGACCATGTTTTACTGGGCAGGCAAAAGACAAATCTTACATGGTGCTCTTTCAGTATGAACCCAACTTTTCCTGACAGTGTGCCTGCATATAGTATAAAGTCTGTGGCTACCTCTGCCTATGGGATTTCTTCTACCTCAACAGGTTGTACTGTAGTGGTGGAGCTAAAAAGCCATTCTGCCTACCCTTTTTAACACAGTTCTGAGTGTTCCAGTTCCTGGGGCAGACACACTGTGTCTGATATTGTGTATGCCCTGTGTATTAGTGTTTTAGTACCCCATTTCTCTGCACAGGGCGGTGGCAGCTATCTACATGCAAACACAGGTCAGTGCATGTTTCCTTAAGATACCCACCATGGCACAGGGTGCCATTTGCTCTTCTCTTGAGCATGACATCCAGGAATGGTAGTCGTCTTTCTTCTTTACCAGAGGGGGGTCATCAAGAAATTGTTACCACAAGGACCTGTGCCACCAAGATTTTATGGATTCACGGAGGTTTACGAAGACATGGTGCTCACATTACATCCACAATTCTGCGGGTTTTGTGAAATGCCTCAACAACTTCAGGTCAAAGGACTCAGATCGTGGTGAGCTTTGACACTGTTTTGTTACTCACTAGGTTGCCTTTATGAGAGTCTAGAACATCAATCACAATTTTGAGTAGAAGACCAACGACCTTTACAGGCATGTCCTAACCGCTACGTATTTTCTATTTAAGAGAGAACAGTTCGAGCAAATAGAGGGAGTTAAAATGGGCAGCCCACTCTTGCTAGTGTTTGCAAATTTGCATGTGGGGGCACTTCGAGGAGGATGAAGCCCTGATGTCATCCAAATGTACCCCAACAAGTTGGCAGTCAGAGCACTTTTTGTGCGAAAATCGTGTAACGGAATGTGATCATACAAGGATTTGAGCACAGACCTCCAAATAGTCGAAGAACTTGTTAGAGAAGCCATCAAAATTCAGGCCAGGGAAAATCTTATCAATATCAACTGCGACTATAATCTCAGCAAGGCTTGCGAACTAGCACTGGGTCTAATTAACATTATACTCAGCAAAGACAACGATCCGGCGACCAGGAAACCTAAGTCACAAAGGGTGCTGACGTGCATCCTCAAGTACGGACCACGGATGGAACAGCTTGCGTTGGGAGGGTATGAGAGTTGGCTGCACACCCGATTGCCTAAATATTGTGCCCAATGGACACCATGAACCGGAAATACACCCATAGACTGTTCATCTTCTGAACTGTAGATTGTATTCAACCAAATAGCTGATCAGGAATGGACAGTTAACCTTCAGTGTAAATAAAATCATTGTAAGGTTATAATAGAAGGAAACATTCCACGAAGGAAAAATATATCTAAAAACAAAGATGATGTGACTTACCAAATGAAAGTGCTGGCAGGTCGACACACACACAAACGAACACAAACATACACACAAAATTCAAGCTTTCGCAACAGACTGTTGCCTCATCAGGAAAGAGGGAAGGAGAGGGAAAGACGAAAGGATGTGGGTTTTAAGGGAGAGGGTAAGGAGTCATTCCAGTCCCGGGAGCGGAAAGACTTACCTTCGGGGGGAAAAAGGACGGGTACTCACTCGCACACACACACATATCCATCCACACATATACAGACACAAGCAGACATATTTAAAGACAAAGAGTTTGGGTAAACTCTTTGTCTTTAAATATGTCTGCTTGTGTCTGTATATGTGTGGATGGATATGTGTGTGTGTGCGAGTGGGTAAACTCTTTGTCTTTAAATATGTCTGCTTGTGTCTGTATATGTGTGGATGGATATGTGTGGATGGATATGTGTGTGTGTGTGCGCGAGTGAGTACCCGTCCTTTTTCCCCTCGAAGGTAAGTCTTTCCGCTCCCGGGACTGGAATGACTCCTTACCCTCTCCCTTAAAACCCACATCCTTTCGTCTTTCCCTCTCCTTCCCTCTTTCCTGATGAGGCAACAGTCTGTTGCGAAAGCTTGAATTTTGTGTGTATGTTTGTGTTCGTTTGTGTGTCTGTCGACCTGCCAGCACTTTCATTTGGTAAGTCACATCATCTTTGTTTTTAGATATATAAAATCATTGTAATATGCATAAATAATTTTTTTGTATAGATTGATTAAACAAATGACAAGCAGTTACAGGAATTAGTCACAGCAGTGAGGCACATTTGAAAATCTGGTACAATTTAAGGTGGAAGAACCATATAAACCGAACTACAGCTATGAAGGGGGCGATGCCAAACAAATTGGTCACAAGAATCCTATGGAAATTAACTTAGGAGGCTGCTAATAAAATCCTCATTCAATCAACCCTTTTGCGCTGTTCATCAGTATGGAACTGTTTCAAAGTTAAGTTAAAAGAAAGTATTCAAATGGCCCTCATGCTCCATAACAGGGCTGTCAGTCACTGCAAAAGCACCACTGTTATGTTCAATAAACTCAATCCTTCCTGCTGTCAATAGTATTTTAAAATTTTGTTTGTGGCTGGAGCAGCAACTGTAGAATGAAATCATCTTGTAGAAATACTGAACAGCTAATCAGTCACAAACTGGAATCTTTATTAAAATCCCTTTTACCATGGTTTCAACACTTATAAAAACATCATCTTCAGAAGGAAATATAGACAACTCTATTACATGTGATGGCAGAGGTCTGTTAAAACAATGATTCTGTATTTTTGTGATTCAGCCTAGAACTTATGGGACAAACATACTGGATTTGCCCAATCTTGTCAGGAGCAGTTTCCTTCCCACATCAAAGCTGAAATAAGTACACCATGTGAATAATATTCATGTCTACAGATTGAGGATATTTTGTGGACAACAACCATTATTCTTGCACAATGGTCAATCAATCTGCAAGTGTGTCTAGTAGAAGCAAACAGCAGGAGCAAATGCAAAGCAGGCATAGCCAGCTCACACTTCGGGTGTATCACTCTGACACAAAAACCATAGGTTGCTTATGCAACTACGGAAGTCTGAAGAAGTTCCAGGGAGATTGGAACTGGTCACGTATTTTTTTTTAAAGGGCAATTGGTACTGAAAAATAACGAAATATTACACCTGCTTTAGATTATGAAATTCTCAACAACTAACAAGGAAGACCATGGGAGCATTCACTGCAGCCTGAAATATATGTATATCTATTAACATCTTTCTCTGCTTTTTCTTTGCACAGCATGACACCCAGACACAGGTACGGTGACCTGCTGTCTTTATCACATTAAAATATTTATTAGTAAACTCTAAATTCACCATGGGGATGTTGCGGAACACCTAAATCACAAAGGCTTGGCTACAATTCCACAAATTAAATACTTTCTTACTGTCCTTCTATAGCATTTCCATCACTATTAATAAATTCCCAACACGAGGAAATAGTCTGGACAACCTAGAATAAATACAAAACAAAAAATTTCAAAAACTGTATCGGCAATTTACCTGGTGGAAGTCGACTGCTTCCTCGAGCCTCTTGCGCCTGTAGGCAGACAGCTCAAGCAGGTGATTCCAAGAGTCGAGAATCTCATCCAGTCGCTCTTGCACACGTGCAGCACCGAAGTGCTGCCGACCGACCAAGTCCCGGCCGACATCCACGACAGACATGAGCTGTGGCTCGTGGCTGCTGATCTCGTTCTCCAGAGCCTGCGGCGAGAAATCGGTAATCAATAATAAGAGTAACAACAGTGGCATATGGTGGAGAAGAGTTGTGCAACTTCTCACATAATCGCCGCTGGAGTAAAGACAATAATTGTGAACACAATTAATAGCTTAATATTTTTAGATTTGAGCTTCAGAATTGTACTGACTGGTTTTCTGGAGCTATTTTCATTTTTCCCAGATTTATTGCATATTGTGTACGGGTACAACACTGAGTTAACAACTGCACTCTTAGAATTAAAAGTATTAATATGACAAATTATTCTCAATAACAAATTTGCATTTCTTTATGCAGTTTTTCAACAGAACTTTCAAAATTACTTAGTAACTAAGTTTTAACAGTACCTTAAATATATGTAAGCTTGTAAATTTAGGATATTGGGAGTCTGTTACTGCCAAAACTACACTTTATACACAATCACCACTAACAAATACAAAAATCAGATGTGAGAATTCTGGCAGATGTGAGAATTCTGGCAGATTCAGATGTGTTCCTAACACACATTTTCCCCTTTTTGTCAACCCCAGAATAGCAATATGCCAATCATCATCATTGATAGGAAAACTCCATGGCAGACGTCCAATTTCCATTAGTGTTCGGCTATATGTCATTTGATGTGAGTTTTATGCTGTGCAGCAGTATGAAGTATCAGACAATCATCACGGTCATATTTTACCACCAATTATAATCAGAGGCCAGTGCCTTCTTGTGATGCCACACCCTCCAGGCATGTCAGAAGTAGGTTAATTAGAGAGTAACAAGCCCTTGCAGATAGCAATGACATTAATTAGTTTTTACTACAATTTGATTCACAATTTTGTTTGCGTCACAAGAGAGAATGAGGGGTAGCACATAGACAATAATGGTGCCCCAGAATACAAGTGTTGTCCACAATTTTTGCTGGTTGTAACTAGAATTAATTCAGAAATTGATAATTTTTGTACAGACAGCATTCTCTGTTGTAAGGTAGCCCTTCGTGCTAAGTTTTAGCAGATCATGCCACACAAATACAGCAGAGGTGCTGGAGAAACAGTTCTGACCATTAAGCCCGGTCCACACGCAACGATCTGTCTGCGCAGACATTGGCGCAGATGTCTGTACATGCAAAAGATCGCTGCAAATGTGGTGTGTTCACACGACACAAACCCCAATCTACTACTCGCCCGCCATCTGTCTGTGTAGAAAAGAAATATCTTGGCAAGCGACTACGCTCCCCATAAATGTCAAAAACTTAATTCAGTTATTTTGAAATATAGAAATGGAGGAAGTTCTGTTGTGGTCTGTGTTCGCAACTTGTGTTGCAAAAAACATCAGACCAACCGCAGGAAACAGTGAAGGCGGTCAAAATGGTGTAGACAGTGGCTGCTAAAGCGAAAGCAGTTTTCTCACGTACATTTACTGTGAGAGTTGCAGGGCGAACCTGTTTTGTTTTACATTACCTCGTGTTCCATTTCCTGGCACATTGACACTCCAATTTCATCTTCAATTGTACTCCTGCTTGGTCTTGGCGTTTCTTGATTACTAAGGAAGCCAAGCACATCAAAATACTATAACGTTGGCTGGTATACTTGATCTACTCTTACACCAGATCTTCTAGATTTCTGAACTTTGGATTACTCTTTTCGGTATCAATTCGCTGACAGACTTAATTTACTTGACTTGCCTTCATGCACTCATCCTTCAGGACAGCGTAAATAGCTTCACATGTGTTGGGTATTATTTTACTCAACGCTTGTTTCGATATTGCAGCTGAAAATTCCAAATCCTTGTAGCTCCTTCCTGTTGCTAGGAATCTTAATGTTACGCCAGCCGTTTATGAGGAGAAATTGCCCTTCTCATACAAGTATTTTTTTCTCATAATATGAGGGGTTACAAGCTTTAACAGATAATTATAAGTTTCGACATCGATCTGCAAGTAATTTCGCCAGTTGGTAACAATTTTTTTTTATTACCGTTTCTCTGTTTGACGAGGCGTCAACTGCCCGCAATTTTTCAATTAGAGCATTGAATGGTGCTGCCTTTTTGTCTCGGTCACTATATTCTTTACTTTTAATCTTCCACAAACATGGGTGGTTTCTATATATGTCAAGGAATTCACTTACAAACTCTCGAGAACACTGATGAGTATCAGTCATTTTAATGCCCTGTGCGCACAAATACAAACACTAGACTGAGCAAACAGCTGTTTCGCGCCAGATTTGCGGCGATCTCCTGTCCACATGCTCCAACTTGTCTGCGCAGATGTGGTTTGAACCCACAGATTTGAGAGGTTTCGCTCAAACCTCCAACTCCAACTTGCAGGTTTGCACACACCTCAGGTTGGTGCAAATCTTCTGTCCACACGCAACGATCTGTCTGCGCAGATGTGATGTGCGCAGACAGATCGTTGCGTGTGGATGGGCCTTTAGAAGTAGTCAGAGTATGGTAACCTAACACAACTAAGCAGCCTGCCCATAACTGTGTGAATGAGCACAATAAGGCTGGCTACGGAAAGTGCAGTCTTCTGCACAGGCAGCAGTTTTCTTTTTTTTTTTCTTCTTTTCTTTTCTTTCAAAATCTGAAGTACTGAATACTCTTTCTCCTCCGTCCTCAACTGCGTGCTTAATTTCTCCATTTTGTGCCCTCCGATTACTTACGTGGGTAGTTTTTCCTTTTCAGCAAGCAGTGTCTACTGGTATTGTAATAACGTTCTTGTATCCACGCACTTTAGTCATCGCAGAAGTAGGATAGTGGCCTCTTGTCTCCAAACCATGCACCTGGGAACATGTTTTTCCTATTCACGCAGTAAATATTTACTCTCGATTTTGTCACTTGGTTGCGTGAGACAATTGCTGACCACAGTTTCCTTACAGAGGGCAGCATGCAAGCCACCTGAGACCTGAGATAACTAGTCGGGTCCTTACCTTGTGTTTGGAAAGCAGCAGATTGATGGTGGTGAGGTCGTGTCCGATATCTCCCGTCGAGACAATCTGCTCCTTCTCCTTGATCCAGTTCTCCTCGTCGGCCATGTCCCAGTAGAATTGCCATAGTTTGCGGCTCTCCTCCAGGCGTGCTCTCCGCTCCACCGCCAACTTGACGAGTTCGGCATATGCGTCCTACGAATGAGGAGAGAAAAATTACCGACAGAAAGCAACAATTATTCGTACAGTATTTCCTGCTCTGAAAAATTTCTCGGCACAAATTGTAATGAGAGTAAAAATTCAGCAATACAATTCAAGTGTGAAGTTTCGGGCCCCGAACTTCCAACAGGGGTATTTGGAAGTGGGTCAGTTTTAGAAAGCTGTGAAAGACATGATGATACTGCAGATTAAATACCAACAATGTAATTCATTCATTGATATTTGCCTAGCCTTTCCCTCGCTACAGGTGGATCCCCTCATCCTGTGGTCTGACTGAGCTGCCCTTCCTTTGCATATACAAGCATTTACATACTTTCATGTCTAGTTTCACTACAGTGATCATAAGAAAACTTTTCCAGACTGAAAAATGTGAGATTTGTGTAAAAAGTGAAAGAATACAGATGACCCTAGGGTATTCTGTCACAACATTACCACCTCCTCACACAATTTTATCTATACCATGACTGTTTCAGAATTTAAAAAATAGATACAAATGTGAAATTACATTGTAACTGCCACTAGTCTGAATAATTTTATTTTGTTTCACCTGTTACATAAACATATAATAATATGACCTTTGATGGCTTAATATACCTTACAATCATGAATTAAAATGTGTCATTTTAACACCACAGTACAGTCATAAACATATTAAAGTATTCTATTTACAGTGCAAGTGCAAATGTGGAAGTTTTTCACTGACACAGGAAATGAAAATCTTGTAGCCAATCTTGTACTTTATTTCATTTGATAATACAATGTAAATGGACAGATGGAAAAAAAAAAATTCAACTCATCAAATGGCAGCAGGGGAAAACACACACACACACACACACACACACACACACACACACACACACAAAATTATATTATCAATAATTGATTATTTTTGTTATTTTATTTCATTTGCGTTTTTTTTTCTTTTTTTGCATAAAACTAACAACTATATAACTCATTTACTGCTACACGATGAACTGAATTGGATGCCTTGCCCAAAAAGGTTGGGACGAAGCAAGCTGGGATATTTTTACTTCCACTCTTGTTTTGCCACCTGTCTCCTTAAAATTCATTTTTTCACTTAACTAATTACCATCAACATACACGAGTATAATCAGCATTTTCATAAAAGAGAAAGATTGGTCCTCAGTTTTAAAGAATATAACACCAGCTCTAATTTTGTGCTTAGTTTTATGTATATAACTGATTTTCTAATTTATTTTTACTATGCCTAGCTAGTATCTTCTGTTATAGGGTGAAATCAGTAATTGTTTCATAACTTAAATTCTACAGTTGACTTATAACAAATATAAATTCTGTACTGATTATAAACATTTGAAGGAACAAGTAATAGTAATCTTAAAAGTATCTATTTGGCTCTAATCGAAAACATGTTAGCAAAGCCAGCTCTTAATCCCAAAGTAATTACCAGTTTTGTCAAAAGTATTGTTTGTGTAACTATATCTGTTAATTTCATCATTTAAACAAATAATTCAACCTAACTCTTGTAGAAGAAGAAAGTGTTAAAAACACAGACTTTATCGATGTATTAAGAGTTACGTTGTACTTGTAATTTCTGTAACTTAAACATCGAACAATGTATAGTTTCAGTCCCTATTATTGTGAGGATATACAAGGGCCCAATTTTTGACACCGAGGACAATCGACGAAGAAATAAAGCAGGCAAACGTCACGAAGTGTTACTGTATTCCCGAAGAATGAAGTTGTGGCTCCAAAAGACATTGTACTACAGCAGAACAACAAAATGCTATGACCACATGTGGTGAATTACAAGCAAAAATATTCCTAAAAGAATAGTCAGCCCCGTGACAGCCCTTGATGAAATGTTTGTGGAATATGTAATTAAATAAAACCTATTGTTTCCCTTATAAACATTACTGAGTGAAATGCATTATCATAAACAGTATTTTATCACTTTCTGGATCTCTTACTACATAACAATATTAGATATTTGGCCACCACAGAACCCACTTTAAGACAGATTGGAAGAAGAGCAATCTTCTAATGGAAAACCACATATTCTCTATAATGTGGAAGTGTTCACTTGTTCTGTGGTCTTATCAATGCCAGATGAAACCATCATCGTGTGCACCCAGACGAAGCAAATTCAAACATGTCACACACATTACATTGCCACAGGATATAAATGTCGAAACTCTAGTTAAAAGAAAACTTGTCTTACATGCTGCTGTAACTACTGGGGGAAGAAATGGGCGGTCATCAATCTGAGGATTGTTTCGAATGTCACAATTGTCTACTAGGGACAGTCATATTTCAAGTAATACGTTGTTTCCTTCCTCCGACCTTTGAATTGAGTTGCTCTGCCAGTTTTAGGTCATCTACAGTTTGATGTGAATTCTGAAACATTTTTTTCCAACAAACGACACCTAAGGTGAATGAAGAGATAAGCGACATAAAAATCCCGGAAGTGGCCAGGGATCGAACCCGAGACATCTGAATCTGAAGCCTGCTCTTTACCACTGAACCATGTCTGTATTATATATGATCCTAAAATTAAGGAGGCGCCGGCAACACCTGTTACCAAATTTACACTCTCTCAATTATATCATTTAAGAAACTCACCTCCAGCTGTTGCACCCTCTCCACAATGATGGCCGGGTCGCACGGCCGGTAGCCTTCGGCAGCCTCCTGGTCGAGGAAGCGCTGCGACTGCTGCACCACCGCCTTCACTCTCTCCCCGAGCACGTTTATATCTGCTTCCACTAGAGAGTGCTTCTGCAGGAGGTCCTCCACACCCATGAGGTGCTTTCCGTAATCGTCCGACAGCAGGCGTAGCTGTAAAATAAGCAGTAAAGTTAAAGCATTCAGTACTTGAGTCTCTCTCCCACAGCAACTTGAGAAAAGAGGGGTAGCAGGGCAGACTCATTTTTTAAAAATTAGTTTCAGCAGTTTCTGGCACAATTAAAACATTAACTGCTTTTATAAATTGTAAACTTTTGACTGACTTCTAAACCAAAAAGGGTAACCAATGAATACTGCGAACAGAAAATAAAGCCATTTTCCTTAGGATGGCTGTCAATTACTAGCAAAACATTATTAAGGGCACTACAGATTTACAACCTTGGCTGTTGGCCCAGTATTAACTACGAATCATTTTGTGCAAGGTCTATCTAGCTCCCAATTAAAGGTTTGGCACAACTCTCCACCTCTCCTCTGAGAAATTCTTAAGATTTCAGAGTATTTTTAAACAGGAATTTTGCTTTTCTTCTGTGTTGGTTTGAAATATGAAATCTTAGTTCTAGGGATAAAATAACCTGTGGCCTGCTTCTGAGCTGAGGTTGGGTTGGAAAATGATAGTTTTAGTTGTCATAAGCTAAGTGATATGTGTGAATACTACTACGGGCCCTTCCTAAGTCGTGACTATCACACAGAAAACTTAAGCTGTGCTCAAAATGAAATTATTCCAATTAGTGTTTCTCCAGCACCTTGATTACCATGTTTTTTTCTATTTATTTTTTAAGTCTGAAATGTAAATAGATTATACAGACATAAGCTTTAAGGAAAATGATGGATGGTTCCTCAGATTTTTCTAGTAAAAAGTCATTCTTCTTCTGTCACTAATATTGCCACATTTTGCAGATGCTAGTATTAAATGCCTAGGGCCTCCATTCTGATACTTTTCCACTTCATCACTTGTAATAGAAAAATTCCATAAACATATTTTAGAGCAAAATTATGTTATGAGACACCATAGACATGTAGCCACAGTGAACATCAGAACACCAAATATTCAGTTATTGTAGTCAAAGGTATTTTGTGCTGGAGCTTGCACAGGGACCACACCTACAGCTGCACACAGCCAGTACTAGACAGGAATAAATAAGCATTTCAATATGAAGTTTAATACCTGCAGATTATCACAAAACCTTCAAAACTATAATGACTTACAATAAACTGCAATAAACAGTGCAGTTCACAAACTTCTACAAACAAAAGGCTACTTGCTGCTTGATAATTACTGTTCTGGATCTCTTATCCAACAAAATTATGTTCAGGCGCATCAATGTGTGTATTTGAATAAAAACATCCATTAATTAAGCAGATAATAATCAAAGGCTGAGTATGGAGTAAAAGGACACAAGAACAGAAGTACAGGACAAATGAGAAGCAACAACAAATAGCATTTATTGATTCCCTTTCAGACTGGTTTGCTTTTTGTTCCTCAATACAGAGCTCTGGATTACTTTCATAATACTCCTGTTTTGTTCAACCTTCATCCCCCCACCCCCTGCGTCAGTTAAGATAGCATCAAGTTCTTTAAGCTGGCATGTATGTGACTTACGCTGCTGTTGGCCAGTTAAGCAGAAAACCAATTCTATCAATACTGAATTGAAATTTCAGTTTGGTGGATACTTTCTTTGCAAACTCCCATTAACGAAATTGAAGCCTTTTCCTCTGCAAACCACACAGCAGCAACAAATTGACAACTAATTTCCAGCTATAGGACAAATAAATCTGTATTTTCTATTCTTGATTACTCACCTTAAGTTCTTCCATAGAGTCCAATATGTAGAGCATCTCTTGGAAGTTCTGCTGTAACTGGAGAGAAAGCTCCAGGCGAAGACGGCGAGCTCTGAGAAGCTCCAGGAGGTAATTCCACAGACGAAGAACGTTGTCTTTCCTGTTAAGGTCAAATCCTCATTTAATAACTTCTAGTAACTGTACTATCCTTGAAGACTATTTCTGCAATCAAAACATGCTACCAAAAACTGTAACACAATTTAAAAAATAAATAAATATGTACAGGAAATCTGTTTTCATCATTTCATCCAGCAGACATTATTCCTTAATAAATTTGTAGACTGATCACAACAGACGACAAAGAACAATGTAGTGTTAAAAATTCTTTATTAAATGGAAATTATGACAAAGGAATCAGCAAATCCTGAATATATCACAATCATTCTATTTCACAGCATTTTTACCGATAATACAGCTGTAACTATGAACATTCTTCTCTGCCAAAATTGGAAGAAACACTTAAAAGGCATCTTGAAAAACTACTACTGCACTTGTGAAGGCTCACAATTCTTAAGCAAGTGAAATATTTAATTTTCCAAACCTGTAATATCTGCACTACAAAAAGTTCCATGTGTGTCGCTGACAGAAGAGTAGAATTTAATACACTGGAAAAAGAATGCACAGGGCATCTAAGGCGGATGACGCTGGATAGTGCCATAAAGCTGGTTGCATGTACCAGATGTGTCAATGAGAGAATTAATTCATAAAGGAAGGTTCTGTGCGTATCATCATATTGATACATATTTTCAATTTTCTTTTTTAATTTTTTTAAAGGCTCAAAACATTTTAGGGAGGAAAAGCTTTAAGAAGAGAACCAGATACATGGACACACAGCATGGTGGCTAGCACACTGGGCTCACATTTGGGAGGACGACTGTTCAAACCCACGCCTGGACATCCTGATTTAGATTTTCTAGGATTTCCTTAAATCGCTTCAGGCAAATGCTAGGATGGTTTCTTTGAAAGGGGATAGGCGACTTCCTTCCCCATCCTTCGCTAATCTGATGGGACCGATGACCTCGCCGTTTGGTCCCCTCCCCCATATCAACCAACCATACCTGGACACAACTGATATGGGAACAAAAACCATTTCTTTGAGTGTGATAGTACTGGGAAATATTGGTCCCAGAGAATTTAATTCTTTGTAAATATGAGCCGTTTCCTACCAGACTAAAGGATTTTAAATAATCAGAAAAACTGATTGTTTTATGTACCTTCAAATAACATTACAAACACAATTCTTAGATTACATACCTGCTGAAAAGGATACAATTTAATGATACTAAGAAATGTGTATCGACATCAGAAATGGGAACAAATTCTAACAGTGACTGAAAAAGTGGCGCAGGAAGTGGTCGAAGACAAACTACTGTTCCATCACATAACTCAAACTGAGTTACTCTTAAACATGATTTGCTCATGGCTTCCTGTTGCTCTTCTTCCTCATTACTACTCCTCCCCATTAAGGAAGAGAACAAGCATGAAGTGAATGTGCAGCATACATTCAGATACAGCCTACTCCTATCCACATTCTGACAAATTGAAACAGTTCCAATATTTTACTGTTCAATACCTGGCATTGATGCGGTCAATGTCATGGTAGTTTTCAGCTTCCAGCTCCTGTGACACAGCCACGACAGCCTGGACACGTTCTTCATACGCAAAGATGTCTGTCTCGATAGCCTCGTGCTTCTTGGCAGCCGCCTCCACAGCAGCCAAGTCAAACCCGAAGTTGTCCTGGGACACGAGGCGCTGGTTCTCCGACAGCCATGTTTCTCGCATACTCGCCTTGCGATTGAACCTGTGAACATGAAAATTGTGTTTCACAATCATCAGAAAACACGAGATGTGTTTGCAAAACATATTTACAAAAATCAGTATTTATTGCAGGAATATATAGTATCCCTACAGAGTAGCACGAGTATTGTGCAAAAATAATGAGAAAACCTGAACAGTTATCTACAAAAGTGTTCAAGCTTTTTGGTAAGTGTAACCCTTTTTAATGTCTTTTTATTGTGGTACTCCCTGTATGTCTATAGTATGCCTTCAAACCAACATTTCGTAAATGGATTATTTGCAATGAAAATGACAATTATAGCAAATAATATTTATTTGTTTTTAAAAGTAATTCCAAAATTAACCCAAAAGTTCTTAAACCAAATTAAATTTTTATGAGATAAAATGAGGTACTGATCATTATTTTTGCACATATATTTAATATTAAGTGCAAGGATTTTTTCATGGTCAGTATATATATTTATTTACCATCAAGGGTTAAATTAAGTTCATTTGATCTTTTTAGAAAGTTGCTTAAATAAGCAATTTGGACCGCTCCTTTCCATGATAAAAAACTACGTACTGTAGGTGCACTGGCAGGTCAACAACAGTTCCTGTTTATGTAACCTGATGTAGTCACGCCTTGTACAGTAGTTTCTCATTGTTGAGTTTTCCATCTGAAAGGTTGCCCTCTAGTCTCTGATAAATACAGGCTTATTCACTGTCGGTGTCGCGTTCATATCATACATCCAAATTAGTATGTGGAAGCAAGGTTCGATCAGTCTAATTTTTTTTTTTTCTCTCCATAGAGGAGTTAATTTTATTTATTTTGTAAGTTACTTTCTTGAATGATATGAAAGAAGGGACATTCATTTCACGGAACCTGTAAGTTATCTCCATGGAATCCCAGAATTCTGCAGAACACAGCTGACAGAATGTTGACCTACGTACATTATATGACCCGGTACCTTACATACTCACCATATGCACAGCTTACATACTCACCATATGCACAGTAGTTCATGTGACACAAATAATAATAATAATAATAATAATAATAATAATAAAATAATAATCATCATCATATCCTCCTCCCCCCCCCCCCTCCGTTAATGGATATCGACAACCACACATGATGTACCTTTATTCTATGAAGTGCAGTATGTAATAGTTTATATGCACTTAGCATTCATGTCCACTGCTCTATGTTATCTAACCGACCTATTCTTACCACCACCTCCTCCTTTCTCACTGAATGCTCCCTCCTATTATCGACCATATTTTGTGTTCTGTAATATACTTTATGTCCTAACTTCCTTGTTGTTGGCATTTTTAGTGCCCATTCTTCAGAATCATATATAAGTATAGACCAGATGTGGTTAGCACCTTACAAATCTTCACTCTACGGTTTAGTTATGCATGTCTGAAAGAACAAAGTTAGGATCCACATATTTTTGAAATTAATTCGGTAACTGAATTCCAAGACATCATCTGTATTAGGTATGACTCTGCTATCCGATAGTGACATATGAAAATTTGTGCCAAACCAAGACACGAAGGTTTAGGTCCACATCTGTACTTGTGAGAATTTTCTCAAGTTTTATGAAGGCATTACGAGTGTTCTCAGTGCAACATTTTACATCCATGACTGTCCTCCAATCTTCACAAAGCCACATTCCAAAATGCTTAACTTGTCTACTCTTTACATTTAGGAGCCAATGAATCTTAGATTTGCATCTGTAACAGAGTTGGGCTATTGTGATACAACCATAAAACTTGTCTTTTTGGCGTTGATAGTCAGACACAGAGTACTATTGACATTTCCTAGTATGCTGATGAGTTACTGAAGATCTAAACTATCATAAAACAATACTGTATCATCCGCATATGAAAAGATAATCAGGGCTGTTATTTTTCGCCTTTTTCTACGTCACTGAAGACAAATTTTCACCGTTCCCCATCCTTAAGTTTTATTGAAATGAATATGCCACTGTTTTCACTATTTGGTTTCTCCAAGCGATCTTACACAAACAGAATTCTTGTCTTAATATTCACAACAAGTTGACTGCATTGTTTTGAATTATGTGATCTGTTATGAGGATTCGTTGAATGCATCTTGAGAACAGGAGAACATGGTATGCCTTTTTAATGTAAATAAATAAATACATAAAATAAACAAAAATATAAAAATTCTAGCACTAATTATTGAACAACTCTTACAGAAATGTGATGGTTGCGTAAGACACTTCGCATGCCTCTGTTGTTGCTCTACCACCTAAGTTGGTCAATTAGAAGTGCACTAAAACCACCTCTACAAGGCAGCAACTATAGTTCCACCATTGACAGCAGGAAATAGTTTGGGATTTTCAGCGAGCTTACCTGGCTGCGAGCTGTTCCAGCTTCTCCTGACGGATGAGTTCCTCTCGGAGGGCGAGCTCTCGCTCGTGCTCCGCTTTCTCCAGCCTCTCCCATGCCTTGTTTATGTCGGAGATCATGCGCCCTTCTCGAGGTGTGTACGGCTTCTGATTGTTTGCTCGCATTCGTGACTGCAGTGTAAACAGCAGCACTTCGAGGTTGCCTTTTTCCACAAACCTATATGACACAGTTTATGCTTGTAGAAATGCAGTGTTGTAATCAATTAACAGGTGAAAAGAAACTGCGCACACACACACACACACACACACACACACACACACACACACACACACAACACACACACACACACACACACTTTAAACCACCTATAAATGTGAGAACACATCTATTAACTAGCTTTTCTTCAGTTCTGTAAGATTTTGCACTTTAAATCCAATGCTGTCAAACTACATTTAAGAGACAAATAGCAAATAACATGAAGTAGTATCATCCTAGAAGACTGTTCTTTGTCTCTTAACCGATTTCTATGCCTTTACTATAACAGGTTTCATATACACAGACTCAACATAACAAAACATCACCCATCTCTCATAACTCTTTTTGTCAATGAAATGAATCACGCCCCAAATGAACACACTACTACTAACAATACCATGAGTTCATTTGTGGAGCACACCTTCCTGTGTGTATTTCTGCAGAATATTAAAGTTTCTCTTTCATTACTTAATCAACCTGTCTCTCTTATGTAATTAGTAAGAGGGGCTAAAATTAAAAAGCAGCTTAGGTGTTTACATTAGCTATCCTTTGATACTCCATCCTCTCTCTTTTTTTTTAAACTTAGTTTAAAAGATCTGAAAACCACGGCATGACCCCCCAAACCCCCTCCTCTTTGAAAATATGAAGCTAAATGCAACACTAAATTTATATGTAGCATTATCCACACCATTTTTCCACTGCCCAGAGCTGTTATTCTTTTGCCAATTAATTTATGTGGTTCACATCACATGTATAAGAAGTACGTTTTTCACTGCTGTAATCTCTCATCCATACACTTTTATAGAAGTGTAAGTTAGTGTGCCATTTCTACCCTACACAGGAAAGTGAATAGTCATGGGGTGCCCATACACTCTAAGCTCTTCAACTCTGCACAGCACCTACAACTAGGAAAAAGCATCCAAACTGCTATAAATTCTTAAAATAAAATATTATATATCATGACAAGATTTAATTCCCTGGACATAGGTATTACAGCATTCTTAACTCATTTTTACACAAACTGATCTCCAACTTTCCACTGAAAAGCCAGCTACCTGTTGGAAACACTAGTCTGTATAGAAGTTTTACCAATTACACATGTCAGGCATTAAAGTTTCACAAAATTCTTAACATTGGAACTTCTACTCTCACCTCTTGCACAGTCAGAGGTAATGTTGAATTTTATTATGTTTTGCATTTTAAAACATTACAGATTTAATAAATGTCATTTATTTTTTCACACAATTTGCCTCAGCTGAGTGCTATTTCCATTTTAATATGGAGACTACCACTAGACTAAATTTTTTAAGGAAGTCAGTATTCAGGGAAAGTAGAGAAACGTATGCCAGGCACATCATTCCAAACATGGAAATTTTACTATGATGACTACACAACTATGAGCACAGTACTCTAAATCAACTCCATACTTACTTAGGTGGTTTCTCCACAGTGCGGTAAGTATTGAACTGTGCCAGCTGCTGCTGCACTCCGGCCAAAGAGTTGGCAAAGTTACGATCTCCGAGGGACTCTATTGTCGCTTCGATCCAGCGCAGTAAATCTGATGTCAGTGATTCATATTCCTGTGCGGACCTGTCGTTCTCCATGGCAATACCGACCACTTTACCAATTCGCTTGCCCTGCACAGTTTCCTGCTTCAGCTTGCTGAAGTAGTGGTAATAAGTCACGACATATGTGATGATGGACTTCTCGTCGGGCTGCTCCACGAAGACATCTGCAAATAGAAAATGGTCAAAACTTTTCATTTTGTGCAGCTATGAAATAGAAGAGGCAAAAATGCTGCAACATAAACTGACAGCCCACCATCAGTATGCACTGTTTTGCCTTACTAGCTAGCATCCACAATTTAGTGAAGAAATAAAACCATTTTAAAATGAAACTGTGACCAATTAACTAAAAATATTTATATGAGAAACTGATGAAAAAAAGTTTTGCACCACACACTCAGCTCTTTAAAACTTGGAATTACAGCAAATTGCTATGTGCAGTCCACCTATGTAATGGAGGTAAAAGCAAGCCCGCTTTCTCAGTCAGTATAGTTCAGTTGAGCACACTGTGGTTACAATTGTGAATGGGATGATACTGTTAAATCCTTTGATGTGTCCACGAGTGCTATTCCAAGCTCAGACTGGGCAGACATTGCCCCTTCACAGCAAGGAGGACTGTTAACAAGGGAAAATGCCCTTCAAATTAGTGTACACCGGAGCTATGCCATTTGAACATTCGACCACTACTGTACCCATACAACACTGACAATCTGTCACCTGCACTTATGAACTGTGGGTAACTGAGAAGGTTGTTGATGTCATGTGTGGTGTTGTTCCACGTTACTGAAAACATCGAAACAGTCATTCATCTCTTGCGAGCCGATTCAAACACACATTTGACAGTTTCTGGGCAGATTGATTTGCACTAATGGTTTGGTGAAAAAACCACGTTACATCGCAGACTGAACACCAATCTTGAGATTACACAACTGCTCTTCAAACTACTGATGAGGATTTTCTAAAGTGTAATGGTACACGGTCTCTTTAGTTCACATACCCTGACAAGCTGATCTGAGGCTCATCTGAAGAAATGAAAAACTGTGGATCCGTAAGTCTAGATTCCACTTCACTCAAGAGACCACATGCAGAACTCAACATGCAGAAGTTTGTCTGGATGCAGGTCCTTTTTGATAGTATTTCACCACAATAGTGTGTTATTTCCTGCTAGTTACAGTGCTAGATACAGCTTTTATTTGCTACAGAGCCAATTTCATGCCATTCTGCCACTAGATTTTTCACTGTGAACTTAGCTGGCGGTTTTGCCGAAACACTGCATCTTTAACACCTGCGCAAACTGTTCTACTGATGTTTTCCACTAATGAAAATGCACCATTTTGTGTTGCATTCCACTGGTCACTAAACATTTCTGCACCATTCACTTATTCACTCAAATGTAAATGATACAGGGCACAGCAGGCAGGAGATGTCCGCATGCAGACATGTGACAGCAACCAATCGATGCATCAAAATCACAGCTTCCAGCATTATTCACGATGGACACTTCTCCCCTTGCTCATTAAGAAGGGTCAGGTCCACATCAGCCTTAACATTCTCTGGGCCACTTATTTTACTCATCCCACATTATGAACAACAGCATAAAACATTCAGCATAAGGGTGCTTGAGGAACATGGGAACACACAGGATGGACCTGGATCAACAGTGATGTGTCGTCTTCACTAATGAGAGAGAGCTTCACTTGTGGGAGAAGGGATACTGTCGTGAAATGGCTTCACCAGAGCTTAGCAGATTTTAGTGTGTGTCGTTTTCAAGCCTATAAGAATGTCATCTGTGGAAGGTAATGTTCGGGGGTTGACAGGACACAGTTCTAATCTGTCAGGACATTAAAAAAAAACACTGGCACTTCACCACAAAACGAAAGATTCATTCTTTAACTTTTACATCATCAAACATAGATAAAATTCTATCAAGCTTCCAGCTGCATCAGGTGGTTTAAAATTCAAAAAACTTTCAGCCATGTACTCCTCAGGCACCGTAAAATGGTGACAGTCTTTTGGTTGCTGCTACTGCCCTCACATTGCAGCACTGCCTCCTGCGACGTCACTGGTGCCCACTCCAGCATCATTTAAGGTAATGTTTTTGCCGTGCACCAGCTTCAACTTTCCGATGGTTGGATCCAAGCCGTGTTTAGCTGCCAGCTGCCGTCTTTATTAAGGGTGTTGCCATAAATTTTTATCTCAATTATTTCTTTTATCACACTGTCCCAGAAACTATTTGTTCACGTAATAATGGCTGTTTCGTCAAATGCAATGTGATGTCCGTTTTCCAGAACATGTTCTGCTACAAGCAACTCTCAATGTTCTACACATTGCTGTTCAGTGGTACACACAATCTGTCCAACATACAATTTCCCCACACCCACATGGTATTTTATATATTCCTGTCATTCTGAGGCTGGCACCATCTCCCACAGGCATCAAGAATTGTCAAATTTTTGCTGGATCCCTGAATAATGAATTGATTGTATGCATCTTTAAGAGCCAGTTAATCTTTCCTGTTGCTGAGCCACAGAACAGCAAAAACACAAGCTTCTTCAAGTCCTCTTCAGGGTCCTTCTGCTTATGTGTTTTCAGAAAGATGGCTTGCGAAATCTGGGGGTCAATGTAACAATTTTCCTTTAATACCTTAAATAAGTGGCTCAGTTCCTTCAGCAAGTTTTCAGCATCTGAGACAGTGTCCGTTCGATGCAGCAAGGCCTTCAGAATAGACTGACAGCGATAGCTGTCAGCTTGCAGACTGCAGATATCGGCACTTGTGAGTGGCTTCCCGGTAAACACTGTGGCTGAGACACCCATTTGCTTTACGGGTGATGAGGACATCACAGAATGGCAAGGCACCATCTGCCTCTAATTTCACTGTGAACTTTATGTTGTCATGGATATTGTTGATGGGGTCAAAGAATTCTCCCAGTTTTCATGTACACAGTACATGACAATGAACATGTCATCAAAGTGATGATAACAGCAACTAGGCTTTGCAGGAGCTGTGTCCAGCGCCAAGGCTCAAACAGGTTGGCTGTAACTGGAACTAATGGGCTCCCCCTGTGATGCCCTCCATCTGGTTAAAACATTTTCCACCATACAAGAAATACAATGATATCACAGTGTGCTTGGATAAATTCACCACAGGAATAGTGACACCAACATCAAAGCGGACTATACTATCCTCTTCTACAAGGCACGGGCATTTAATTCAAGTGATGTACTCTTTAATATTTTTGATGTGGTGCACACAATGACCAATGTGAGAAGTGAGTCATTTTGTGCACCACATTAAGAATACAACAGAGGGAATTTTATCAATACATATTGCCATAAAACCATGCACTTTTACACTGCCCAGCACACTTCCAACTACTGTATCTCAGTGAGTAGATTATCTCTGCTTACATAACAGATATTTTAAAATAACCAATCTCACACAGATGAGACTATTTTTTTATATACACTATTCATTTCTTCAATTCCTATTACACACACAATTTGGTACTTCGTATTAATTAGTCACATTTTCCTAACAGACTTTTGTGAGATTCTCCACGGAGAAATACATTAACCAAATGCAAATTAATGTTTCTCACCCTCAGCATCCAACAACTTTGTTAGGCCAAGCTTCTCTTCAGCAACATTAAATGCATTGTTGAGATTGTACATCGCATTGGACTTCGACAGTTTTTCAAACTGTATGAGGTCTGGACGATGTTTGTGGATAATCGCATTAAAAGCGAGACCGTCACGCCACGACGTTGTGAAATTCCTCACGTTGACATTGTGATAGCCAGCAGTCTTCATCTGACACCATAACAGGAGTGCATCCTTTGCCGACTTTGTTTCTTGGTTATCGGTCTCTTCAATTGTTATGTCTTGTATCTGCAACAAATTCTTTCCTTCAGTTACTAGGTCAACACAATACCATATTCAGATAAAAAATAGAGCCAAAGACTATTAATGCAATGCATACAAGCTGCATGACTGAATAGGCCTTAATTAATCTTGGTTGTGTGACTGAATGGGTCTAGGAGATTTACCCATACATGCAATTACATATACTGAAATTAAAATCAGAAGTAACTCGTTACATGGTGAGGTTCACATATTTTTATCAGTCTACTATTGATTTGTATTTACACTTGTAACGGCAAATAGAAACAACTGATGTACTAATCGCCCCCACCCATTTTAACAAAGAAGTGTTTAAGAAAACTGATTCACACACAATCATCTTCCTAATTTTATCATTATCATTAGCAAGTGACAAACAACCTGCAGTTGTAAACACCCAGTTTTTTTTTAACAAGGAACATACTGTACATCCACTGTCTGTCAATTAGTCAGAAATTTCACCTTTTAGTTACGTACATCTATACTATGACTTTCATAACCTAACCTAAAAGGGTAACTATTTTCTATTTGAAATGTGTTTTCCACTGCCCGACAGGGTAAAATCTGGAGTAAAAACATAAACGCAGAATTAAGTGTGAAACTTAAAATAGAGAACACTGCACTTTGTATACAAAGAAATGACAGAACATGTTCTGCCTATGACTGAAATCACCACTCCAATGCAAGCCTCACATCATTAACCTTTGGGGAGAAGATCAGTTGGCAGACCGAGGACAAGATAGTGCATCTGGAGCAGGCTGGTCTTGGCATAAACACAGAAAGCCAGAAGACGGAGGTCACTCAAGTACTATAATTGGCTTTAACATGCTGGTTTATCACATGATGGTTGTTAATAGGCAGTACGTGTCACACATCTGATTAACAATGTTGCATTATATCTGAGGATGATCTGTTTTTAACCAAAGTGACAACACAGCTGTATGCAAACCATGATTTTCCCAAAATTAAAATGAATGTTTTAAAATCATCATCACATGACAAACGTAAAATAATAACAAGAGTAGTAGTTATTTCATTGCCCACATAATCAGATAAAGTAATTCACACCATGTCATTTTGGCATGACAAACTTTTCTTAGGTTTCTAGAAGCTGTTTATCAGTCTCTTTATAATAATTCCTTTTAAATTTAACAAGTGAAGAATTTTTTTTTAATATGGTGTTTTGTTTTTGAAAGTCAGACCTGGAATCTAAGGATGATGGTCCATATGAGGCCCAGGCTGAGCCTCGGATTTCCGTCGACGATGTCATGTGAACCCATATTCTCCAGGTGGACCCTCTGGTCCCTCAGGAACTGGAGGGCTTTGTCCACATTCTCCAGGCAGTGGATGCGCATCTTCCCCTTGGTTGGACGAGGCTGGCAAAGGACACACAAAGATAAATACATAGTTTTCTGATCAACACACACACACACACACACACACACACACACACACACACACACACACACTCACTAAGACTGTGCCACAGAGAAAATGTTCAAGCATAACAACAAGCCCTGGCACGAAGATCAAGAATGATACAGCAGAGAGGGCTGTGAGAACAACTTCAGCCAATAGCATGCTGACTAGGACGTCACCATGACAGCAGCAACCTCTACACGAAGAGAATAAAAGCAACATGCCGCCTAGCCCCGGACACACTATAAGAGCCGCAGTAGAAGACGACCCATGACTTGGGAACAGTATCATTTACTTGCATGGACATTTTATACATTGAAGGACATTAATTTTTTTCATGTCACCAATTGATTGCGACCACTTTTTGTAAAGAGGCCAAGTTAAGCACTGTCAATGCACTTTACTGTAATAAAAACCATTAATGTGATTTGCTCGAATTGTTGTTTAGCGATCCGAGAAAGCACCATCCTAGGCATCTTATATTACACGAGTGGGCAGGATACCACAGAAAGTCTGTTGAAACATCAGTCGGACTTGCAGAACACTGCTCGTATTATCTGCCGTTTATGATAGTTAACCATTATTTCAGACTTTGTATGTATTTGCTGAATCAAAATGAGGATTCAGCCGAGTCTTAAAAAATTGACAGGAGATAGAATGCCTGACAAATACTGTCTGGTTGTGAAATTTCAGTATTGCCAACAGGGACATTTAAAAGCTGAAAAATTTATTTCTAGCTTTCATTTTATTTATTTATTTATTTATTTATTCTACTTTTAATTGTGCCTATTAGCAGTACAATAATTTCATCCCCTGAAAGCAAAATACTGAAGCCATTTCATGTATTTACTTTCTATTGTTTTCACAATGCAATCAATAAAATTTAATCCTTTTTTTTTGTGGTTTTAGGGCGCACAACTTCAATGGTCATTAGCGCCCTGACTACTCTAAGAATGCACCGCGAGGCACAAGTTGACAACAACAACTAAAAGGGAAAACACGATAAAAGACAGACTGACAGGCATAGGATTAAAAAACAGCATCATCAAATGTCCTTAGCGAGGTTTGTCAAATTGATAAAACGAAGAACACGAGCAGCTGCTCGTGTGTCATCCGCTAAAATGGCATCGAAAGTATTTGGCAGGTGAAGATCGAGGTGCAGTGTGTTAAGATCTGGACAGGACATTAAAATGTGTCTAACCGTCAGCAAGTGCCCACATGGGCAGAACGGCGCCGGCGCAGCCGTCAGCAGATGGCGATGGCTGAACCGGCAGTGTCCAATTCTTAACCGGGCTAAAACGACCTCCTCCCGCCGAGAAGGGCGTGAGGAGGACGTCCAGAAGAACACGAAGAACACGAGCAGCTGCTCGTGTGTCATCCGCTAAAATGGCATCGAAAGTATTTGGCAGGTGAAGATCGAGGTGCAGTGTGTTAAGATCTGGACAGGACATTAAAATGTGTCTAACCGTCAGCAAGTGCCCACATGGGCAGAACGGCGCCGGCGCAGCCGTCAGCAGATGGCGATGGCTGAACCGGCAGTGTCCAATTCTTAACCGGGCTAAAACGACCTCCTCCCGCCGAGAAGGGCGTGAGGAGGACGTCCAGAAGAACACGAAGAACACGAGCAGCTGCTCGTGTGTCATCCGCTAAAATGGCATCGAAAGTATTTGGCAGGTGAAGATCGAGGTGCAGTGTGTTAAGATCTGGACAGGACATTAAAATGTGTCTAACCGTCAGCAAGTGCCCACATGGGCAGAACGGCGCCGGCGCAGCCGTCAGCAGATGGCGATGGCTGAACCGGCAGTGTCCAATTCTTAACCGGGCTAAAACGACCTCCTCCCGCCGAGAAGGGCGTGAGGAGGACGTCCAAGCCACGGGAAGAGGTTTTAAGGCCCGAAGCTTGTTGTCGGTAAGTGCAGCCCAATCGGCATGCCACAGCGACACAATTCGCCGACAAATGACCCTGCTAAAATCGGACGAAGGGACACAACAAGAAGCTGTCCGAGGCTGGAGGACCGCAGCCTTGGCCGCGGCATCTGCAGCTTCGTTCCCAGGGATACCGACATGGCCAGGAACCCACATAAAGCTAACCGGAGAACCGACGTCCACCAGCTGCTGAAGAGAGCGTTGGATCCGGTGTACGAAAGGGTGAACCGGGTACGGATCACTGAGGTTCTGGATGGCGCTCAGGGAATCGGAGCAGATGACATAAGCAGAATGTCGGTGGCGGCAGATGTAAAGAACAGCCTGGTAGAGGGCAAAGAGCTCAGCTGTGAAGACCGAACAATGGCCATGGAGCCGGTAGTTGAAACTCTGTGCCCCGACAATAAAGGAACACCCGACCCCGTCATTGGTCTTAGAGCCATCTGTATAAATGAAAGTCATGTTGATGAACTTCGAACGAAGTTCCAAAAAACGGGAGTGGTAGACCGAACCGGGGGTGACCTCTTTCGGGAGCGAGCTGAGGTCAAGGTGAACGCGGACCTGAGCCTCAAGCCAAGGTGGCGTGTGGCTCTCGCCCACTCTAAAGGTTGCAGGGAGTGAAAAATTAAGGTGTTGAAGGAGGCGATGAAAGCGAACTCCAGGGGGTAGCAGGGCAGAGACATACAACCCGTATTGACGGTCAAGAGAGTCGTCAAAAAAGGAACGATAAGACGGATGGTCGGGCATTGACAGTAGCCGACAGGCATACCGACAAAGCAGTATATCGCGCCGGTAGGTGAGTGGCAATTCGCCAGCCTCAGCATGAAGACTCTCTACGGGACTGGTATAAAATGCTCCGATCGCAAGTCGTAAACCCCGATGTTGTATGGAGTTGAGGCGGCGTAAGATGGATGGCCGTGCAGAGGAGTATACGAAGCTCCCATAATCCAGCTTGGAGCGGACGATCGACCGATATAGACGAAGTAGGACGGTTCGATCCGCTCCCCACGACATACCACTGAGAACACGGAGGACATTTAAAGAACGGGTACAACGGGCGGCCAAATATGACACATGTGGAGACCAGCTAAGTTTCCTGTCAAAGGTAAGGCCTAAAAATTTGGTTGTCTCCACGATTGGGAGAGCAACGGGACCGAGTCGTAAGGACGGTGGGAGAAACTCTTTGTAGCGCCAGAAGTTAATACAGACCGTCTTCTCGGCAGAAAAACGGAAGCCACTGGCGACACTCCAGGAGTAAAGACGGTCAAGAGAACGCTGAAGACAGCGCTCCAGGACACGTGTACACTGCGCGCTGCAATAGATGGTAAAATCGTCCACGAAAAGGGAGCCTGATACATCAGCTGGGAGGCAATCCATTATTGGATTGATCGCGATGGCGAAGAGAGCGACGCTCAAAACTGAGCCCTGTGGCACCCCATTCTCCTGGCGAAAGGTGTCGGACAGGACAGAACCCACACGTACCCTGAACTGTCGATCCATTATTTAATCCCTTTTAGGGCCTTGGAAATTTGACAACTTTATTTTCCAAGTCTTAACTTCTTTTCAGGCTGATGAAGACCCTTAAGTGAAATGGCTTCCTCAATACAAGAAATTCAGAGATTTTTTTTGCCCTTGCTTGCTGACAGATGACAGGATTCAGGTGCAATCAGTGTGCAGTTTTTGGGGTATGGGCAAAAAAGGTTTCAAGGTACCAGATATTAAGAGAGGGGAAAATGATCACGAAAGAAAAATTATTCAATGGGGGGTGTTACCAGTGATCCAAAACTCCCTGGCCATTTGAAACTGAGTGCCAGGCTGGATTAACTCAGAAATTGATTAGGTCACATTTCAATATCTCAGTCGAAAAAGCATTTTCCCACAACAGGCAAAGGTTCCAGGCTCTACTTCCAGTCCAGCACTCAGTTTTAACATGCAAAAAAAAAATTTCAAATCAGCAAGCCACTGTAAATCGAAATTTCATTCTGGTTAACCGATCTCCAACATAAATTTTCAGTGTACACACTAGTTTGTTTACACAGGCATACATGTAACATTTGGCGAGTTTCACTGGTCAGCTGAACTGCAGTCATACTGCTGTACAAAAGAAAGTGAAAAGATAGAGGTGTTGGTAAGGGAGCGCATGTGAAAAACAGGTCCCTCGGTGAAGGGTGGAAACCTGCTCTTTTCTGCTCGATACATTTGTAAGCAATATAGATGATACTGCGTACATCAACCAAACACTAAGCAAGAATTTAAATGTAAATTTCACTGACGTGTGTAATCTTACCCAACTGTTTGGGGTTCAGAAATAAAACAGCTATTAGTTTTTGTGAAACACTGTGAAATGATCAATTACTTCCTTTCAGTATTACAGGATTATCAAACAATTCTCCAAAGTAAGCTTTAGATATCTGCAATTTATTGAAATCTATCAGTAAGAAAAAGTTTTTCCATGAACTAACACTAACTACACAGATATAGCAAAAGGGAAAAAATATATTTTTTTAATATTCTTGGCAAATACAACAACATGAAGTTGATGCTACATCGCTTAAGTGAATGATAGAGCTCTATTATAGGAACTACTTGCATAGATAATTAACACTATACTCAAGAGAAACTCAGTTTCTGCAAACTGCATTGAAACAATTAGAAATAAATTTCTTTATATAGAATATATACAATCTTTTGATAGGGGCTTAACAGAATACTGTCTGCAGTAATTCGCACTAACACCCAAAATCGATCACACACTTTGAGATAATCAGAATGTAGTGCACAAACTTACAAGGCGCTCGCCTGACAAAACTTCCAGAAGTTTCAGGAGCATTTTGCCATCTCTCAAGTCCACATACAAGTCGCTGATACGACACGATACCCGTACTAGATGCGAGTTCACCCATTTTTGGAAGGTCTTTTTTTGTACACTCTCTCGCTCGTCTGGAATACAGAAATCACATTTATTCACGTGGCAAGGAAGCATTACAACAGTTACAGTTATTATCACTTCTGAACAAAACTATTATCATAGCATTAGCTTTACCAAAGCCAAACAGTTTACATATCTGGGGTCAATATATGATGCAGTAACATACAACACAATTTTCTGTTGGTGTTTGGCAGAATGTGACAACAATTTTAAACAAGAAACACTTCCCCAATGATCTGCAAAATATTAGGTCTCAAACCAGCTTACAACTTTTTAATTCACTGTCACATGACAACTGAAAGTCGAGACCGCAGATAAAATGACCTGGGAATTGCACAGATATCACACTGATACAGGACACAAATGTAAGTAATCAGATAAGTTGAAACAAAATAAGGTACTGAAATCAGACAAATTAAGTTATATCAACTATATCTATGGCAAATCTTTCCAACTGGTTTGCTTAATGATGGCTCTTGTTATACGTGGATTAATGAAAGGTAGCATATGTAAACATTTGCAGCATTAAAGGTACACTTCCGGAGCCTGTTGCGCTGTGAAGTACTTGACAGAAAGGCTACAAAACTGCAGAAAAACAAAACAGATGGAAAAAGGATTGGGGAAACCAAACTGGAAACTTACATTTGTTGGAAGAACTATCGGAAAATATGGCGAAACAGCAAACAGGACTACAATATCTTGTATGCTCTGGTGTTCGAGGTCCTGATAAAAACACTAAAGGAAAATAGAGTTCTGCTTCTAGGAGTGGTACAGCCCACCCAAAAGTTTAAGACAGGTGCTCAATGCACTTTTTGTTCAAGGTAGACCACCTAGCAATTCTACTGGCAACATCCAACAACACCGATTTGAATTTGCTTACTGTACTCATCCCTTTGTCTCCCTCTACAAATTTCACCCACCACACATCCCACAATTACCAAATTAATAATTTCATCATGCCTCAAAATGTGTCCCTTCTTTTAGTCAGGTTGCAGTGTTCAACATTTCTCTTATAAGAAACAATGTCTGCCCCCCCCCCCCCCCTTTCCCACTGACAGTCTGCATTTTGTATCATTCTACTACTTTTGGTGTGTCTTACGCTAATCGAATTCAATCAGCGTCTCATCATCTAATTTGGCTGCATTCCATTCTCCTCACTTTACTTTGTTGATGTTCTTGTCAATTCATTTCAAGATATTATCCATTCCATTCAACTGTTAACTGTTCCTGGAAGTTCTCTGTTGCCTTTCACAGAATTACAATGTCCATCAGAAAACTTTTAAGTTATTTCCTCCCCCTGCTGGACTTTAACCCCTCCTCCAACTTTCTCCTTGGCTTCCTTTACTGCTTGCTGGATGTACAGATCAAACAACATATGAGAGAACTTGCAACCTTGTCTCACTCCTTTTTCAATTACTTCTTCCCATTCATATCCTTTGACTCTCGTAATCACAGTCTACTTTCTATAAAAGTTGCCAATAACTTTCGTATCACTGGCAGTATTTTATCCCTACTACCTCAATCAGTAGACTACTTACAGAGAACTGTTACTGGTACCATAAAACATTTTTACTTCATTTTATACATCTTTTTTTTCTCCTAGATTCATAGGCATTACGAGTGCGTAACTGAGGCAAGTTAGTTTATCTTACAGTGTCATAATACGGAGAAAATCTTACTATTAGGTTTGTGCATAAGTTCATAGAGGTTTTGTTTTGCATGTTGGTATTCTGGTTGCTACAGGTTTGTATAAGAATTGTGTCTTTTTTTAATTTGTAGTTCACTGTTGGCTATTTGAGTTTACATACTGTGTGTGTGTGTGTGTGTGTGTGTGTGTGTGTGTGTGTGTGAGAGAGAGAGAGAGAGAGAGAGAGAGAGAGAGAGGGGGGGGGGGGGCGGGGGGGAGGGGGGGGCTATGCATGCTAGAAAATTTAGTGCCAAGTGGAGATATCTGAACATTCCTGACATATTATTCTGCTTAAAGGGGTGACAGCAGTGGCGGCAGCTTGTAACATTTGCACTGTGTTCGGGGGCAATGCCAATGGTCAGAGCACAGCAAGAAAATGGTTTTCTCATTTTGAGGAGGAGCATTTTGACATTAGTGGCTCTGCACATTGAGAAAGACGTTCAGGATTTGATGAAGATAGTTTAAATGCATTAATCCACAAAAATCAGCACATGGCCGTACGTGCACCTCTGATCGCTCGTCGTCACTTGACTTGTGAACAACACTGACCATTCCTATCCTGTATCGTTGCTGGTGGCAAGAAATGGTGTCTTTATGCTAACATAAGAAAAATAAAGGAACAGTTGAGCCCAAACAAAGCAGTAACTACTCCTACAAAAGCCTGTGCGCATCCACAAAAGATACTGCCAGGCTTCTGACGGAACAGCAACGGTGCGGTGTCCTACGAACTGCTTCCCCGAGGTGCAACCATCAGTGCTAACATTTATTATCAACAACTGAGACATCTAGCAGGGATAATCTTACAGCAACATCCAAGAAGACTTAGTGAAGTTATGCTACACAACATCACCTGCCTGCATTGTGGTAGACTGACAAAAACATCATATTCACCTGATTTTGCACACAGATTTTCATCTTTTCTGCTCTCTTCTGAATAACCTTCGAGGAATTTCCTTCCCAAAGTAAATGCGCTGCACAAATAGCTCCAAAAATCTTCCACATGAAAACTACGCGATTTCTACAGTCGTGAAATCGGAAAGTTACGCCAGCTTTGGCAGGATGATATATTATGCGTATCTGTTGTCTTTATTAAGCTTATGGGAAAATGCCACAAACTCATGCACCAGTCTAATATGATCCCACAATCAGTGCCAGGATGATGATGTGTTTACATGGACACAAGCTATGCTGCTCTGGTCACAGACAGACCAATTGGGACTGACCAACCACAATGTCATCCTGAACTATTGGTGTCGTTTGGATGCTGTAAGGAGAGGTGTGAGGTCAGCAGGCTGCTTTCCTGGCCATTGTGGGCTTCCCAGACCTAGGAGTCCATTACTTGTCACTCAAGTAGTTTCTCAGCTGGCATTACAAGGCCAAGGACAAACTCTTGGTAGAACTGGGAACTGAACACAGTTGCTCCGCATGGCAGTCATCTACACTCAACCACCAGCAACAGCGATGGACTACGTGGATACATACTACCCATATAACAGGACTACATCAAAGACAAGTTTATCTATTGCACTAATATGTCTTAAATGGCGTAAAACTAATTTTTCTTAATTTACTCAATTTGCTGAAACAGAATGGTACCTCTTCACAAATTTTTATCTCACGAATATGTCACTCGAAATTATGTCCAAGAACATTTGCTATGAATTTAACAATGAAGGTTCACAGACCCTGCATACACATAAAACAGCTATGAACTTACACTTTGTGTTCTTTGGTCTACATATTTAAGCATCACTTCAATACTATACCAAAAATTTTAATGGCATCTGCCATGTGTTTCTGACAGGTTGTTCGACTTGCGTCCGGGGACCAATCACACATATGATAAAATGTGATGCATTAGTACACAACATCTCAAAATACGACTGGGCAGACACTTGGTAAAGCATGTAATTCTCGGAAGTATATCCACCAAACTGAATGTAAGTCATCATTATCAAGTTATATATATGGTACAATGAGCATTCACAACACCTCCAGAAATAAAATTATTCACGAGGTCTTACAAAATGTTAGTGTTTTAAGAACCCATTTTGATTTTGCTATAAAATAGAAACTGCTGTTGCATTAACATGACTCACTTTGGAATTGTCTGATTAACTCTTACTGTGAAATTTTGTTCCAGCAGTAACAATATTTAACTTGTGCTAAAAGACAGAAAAGGAAATGCCAGCAAAATCTATGAGGCTCATTTATGACACTGATTGAATAATGACATGGTGGTACCACAAAAAAAAAAAAAAAAAAAAAAAAAAGTAGTTAAGTAAAATATTTGGGCATTAGATGATATTCTGTTCAGTAAAACGAATACTATAAAACAAAAGCCAGTCATTCAACATACTTGTAAAATTCCCAGTCAGAGAAATGAAATGAATCCCATTATGGCAACCCAAAAAAAGTTAACTGCAGACCAGTCGAAATTATTTTATAGTTCCCAAAGTTAAATTTTGTAGAATGGCGCATACTAATTCCCAAATGAATCCGCAAGTGGGGCATGCAGTTCTGAAAATATGATTTATCTCCTTGCTCACTTAAGTCAACACCAAACATTCACAGTCCTATAATTTTTGGATGGAATAGGTTTCTCATGAATAAAGGATTTATTTAATTTTGTAATACTTCTCCACTGAGCTCAACTGTACATGAAATATAAGCCATCATTAAATATACAAGAGTGTGTTAGCCAAAGATTAACGGTTAACATACGTGTAAGGAGTAATCCACTGATGATAGCTACTTAGACTGGGTCAGCAGCTGTATAATTTGTTTTTAAGAGGAACAAGAACTACTCAACAGGTACAATTTTTCTCTGAACTTCATTCGCAGATTGCTCTTTTGAATTTGTATTTCCACTATCAATGCTGAATAGTGAAAAAAGTTATATAACAGATCTGAGTCATGGTATGTGTAATACACACATCTAATTATGCTTATCAGCACTGCACCTATATTCACAACCTTTTACTTTAATGACATGCTACACATTATGCTACTTTCAGGCACCTCCCAGTTATGTGGAACAAGCATTTTTATGATCACCCCCATTTTGGTTTTCGTTTATTGTCGACACACATTAAGAATTTGAATGTTTTAACTGTGACAGGTTTTGAGATGTGTAATACAAAATTCTTGTTTGTTTTCTGAGGTAAGGTAAATATTTTTCAAAATGAAAATATTTTATATGTATATGATTTTTACTTTTTCTTACTAATGTAACTTTTGCTTTTAGTTGTACATCACTGATAATGGAAACCTAAATTTCCAAAACCTGTCTGTGAATAAAGTTAAAAGAAAAATTGCAGCGGCTCAGTGCATCTTCTTTCTCTAGAAAATGCACAATTATGAGAGATAAGTTGACTGCAAAGAAGCTAACTGAAGTTGCTACACACAGCAAGTTCCGTGTTTCTAAGGGAATGGGCTGTACCACAGCACAGAAGCAAAGCGGCACTTCAAGCCCTATTCACTGTGGTTAATTGCCTCTCTTGCATTCAGCTCTTTGGTGTACTCTTACGCCACAAGCTTTAAGATGAACCATTGTTCACAGAATAAACCCAAGCTGCTGCAGATTCCTTTCAGTCAAGCACTCCGATTCAATTCAATATAAAATCATTTTGGTAGTAAACAGTACAGTACCAAACTGACAGTACAGGCTCTCAGAGGTAAATGGCACACACAATTTTTGCTATATCCTGGAAACACCCTCCCCCCCCAAAAAAAGGAATGAATAAGAGAAAAATTGACAAACCTCTGAGCTCCTGGTATATTTTGTCATAATATAATTCCAGAGAATCTGGTCCAGAATCCATTTGTCAAAAAAATGGGTTGCAGTTGAGCCATTAAACTAATGATCTAGCACATTTTGGTTTTTGCTGCACCACAGGTTAAATTGTAAATTACTGCTGTCAGAGAGACTAAAGTTACTACAAAATGTAACAGCATTTCAACAAACGTAGCAGACACATTCAGCTTTTCAGCCATTCACAGAACAATTTTATTAAAACTGCTGATGTTAGCACACTTCCACAAGCACAGGCACAAAAATCTTTGCTTCTGCTGTATGTTTAAAAACTACAAATTTCAAAACAGAACGCATTACATGAAGGGTGAGGGAGGGCAGGAGCTACTCAGAACACAGTAGCCTTTGCTAGCCTTCAACTCCAATGGTCTCATTATTGCCTCTTCAACACAAAAAGTTACATTTATTAACAATATTTGGCTGTCATTCAAAATGATGGAACACACAAAAGAATACTTTAAACAATCACTGTGGTCAAATACATGTGTGCCCGGGAATCTGCATTCTCAGATGAACAGATGCACTTGTAAACACAAAATTGCAGCACATCACGTTAGAAAGCTTTTGGCCATCAAGACGAGGACAGAGCATGCTGTACATAGATGTCTAAACTACTTCACACTAGTATATATAACTGTAAACTTAAACAACTGCCAAACATCTCTTCTTAATGAACCTGCTCCAGCGTGCGTTCACTCGAGAATGTGCTGCCTGTGCCAGTACAGTGATAATAGAGGGTGATAATGTGGCAAACTTACTTCCTCTTTCCTGTGTGGGTAAAGGCTCTAGCAAGCCTGAGGAAGTTTGTGGCTGTATGCAGAAGATACTGCAAAGTATCAGACAGACACAGAAAAAAATCACGTGCAGTGTTTGATGGTGCACTAACACAGAGCACTAAATCATCTTTTTACGCTATTCTCAACTAGCAGAACTCGTAAAAGTATTGCTGCAAATTTTCATGACTGACAATGTTCACAACAAAACTGCATGGGAACAAAAGCTTTCAAAAATGCATAAATCATGAGGTATATTTACTTTATACCAACTTTTTTATTTTGCAAGTATATCTCCCGTGTGGAACAAAATTACCTTGGTCTAGAAAGAAACAATGCTGAAAAAATAATTATAAAGATATGATGTGAGAAAAACCAATACAATGGTCTCCTTTGCATCATGCTCAAGTAAATTACATCTTTAAACAGATTGCCTCTCTCTTTTCTAGTAATTAAACCTCACTCTATTCGAACTGAGAATGGTAAAAAGGTAGCAACTGTTAGACAATATCACAATTTTTTTTAATAGGGGGAAAATTGGCACATACTTGCAATGTGAAGAAAGTAGAGTTGATATAAATATTAAACAAACCAAGCAATGGCAAGGCAAGAAAACACTACAGACCTCTAAGTTGGAGGAAGACTCTATCGTAGTAATGTTCTAGAGTATCAAAGCAGAAGTCCATTGTTCCTGCACTATCCATTATCGCACTACACTTAAAAACATATTTTACTGGACTTTTTCTGTTTCAATAATAAAAGTGGTACTGCATAAGCGTATCAAGGCACTTCAATCTTTTACTTCCAAACACTCTTTTTACATTCTAAAGTATGTCACTTTAGCCATAATCTTTAGATGCCAGTTATTTCTTATCCACTTGAAAGATATTAAACAGTAATTTTCTGGCTTCTTTTATTATTCTGGTAACTGTTTAGCAAATATCAGTGTCCGACATTTCCAGTTGAAGACCACTATACACGAAGAAAAGCTTCAGCTTTCTAAGACTGCAGCCTTCACACCGAGAAATCTTCTAAGGATAATAAATCATGTAGCCACTTTCTCTCACTGAAGTTTTCTACAACACCATAAACTGTTTGTCGGCTTTTGTCCAAATGAATTCTTCACATAAATCACCGAGTTTCAGGGCCATAAAATGTCCGCCGAGTACTGTAGGAAAACCAGGCGTGGTCTAAACCCCGACACACTGCTATAAAAAAAGTTTCTTTGAGTATTCTGACAACTACACTGATGTTTGCCAGTCGAATCACACAGGCTCTCTCAACAAGTGACCACGTGCTTTTACCCGATTCTCCTACAACAAATGGGAGACTGCCGGAAATACCCTTACCGAATTCCAGTTGAAATATGCGACAAACTGAGTGACTACGTAAGTCGAGGAAGTGTACTACGGACACGTGTTATGTTATATGGAAGAACAGCAAGCGCTATGAACTGTAACACTGAGGTGTTCAATCTATGGTCTGAACAATTTTATGCCTATGTTAAAGGCAGCTGGCAATAAATTAATTCACAAAAGAAAGAAAGAAAGAAAGAAAGAAATTTCTGAATACATTTGTACCCCAAAGATGTGTAGCTAGCAATTTGCATATGATGCATAAAATAAAACGAGATGTATATTTTAGCTTCATCCAAATTCCTCCATTCAATAATTTTAGGGCATGATCGTGTGTCACAAATTCTCTTTTTATTTACTTACAATATTATTCACTGTAGATCAAATTACCCATAGCTGTTAATTTCTTGACTGATGTCAAATTTTATAGGTTTCCATGACAATATTTCTCATATTCATAAGTCTAATCTAAATACGCCTATAAAATATTATTATTATTTACTACTACTACTACTACTACTACTACTACTACTACTACTACTGAATCCAATGTATCATTTAATCAGAATTACAGGCAGGAATAAACTAATATATGAATACCACACATTACTGCAGCAAGTTCAGAAGTTTTCTACAATAGTTTGATGTCTTCCCAACACATAGTTCAATTTTCTATCAAACTGGTCAGCCTATATAGAGGGAAAAATTTTGTTTCAACTATACACCACAGATCACATAACAGTCACCTTATCAAAGATAAGATGAGATGAGGAGGGACACTTAACAACATTATTTTTATGTACATCAAATTCAACACACAGAATTACAATAGCAGCCCTAAAATACCTCACCAAGTTCCACTGCAGTTACCAACATAAAGCTTATTTTCAGCTTTATTAACTTAAACCTGTAGTATTTACTCTATACACTTTACATGTTTAAAAAGAAACTATCACATTTTTTCCCCTCATTTACTACTTCTCTCCCTCTCCAATAAATTAATACTGGTGGAGGAAAACCAATTAGTGCTTACACTATGTGATCGAAAGCATCCAGATGCCTGGCTAAAAATGACATGTTTGAGGCACCCTCCATCAGTAATGCTGGAATGCAATATGGTGCTAGCCCACCTTTAGCCTTGATGACAGCTTCCACTCTCAGGCATACATTCAATCAAGTGCTGGAAGGCTTCTTGGGGAATAGCAGCCCATTCTTAATGGGGAGGTTTCTATGTCGGCTGGTGAGATCTGGCATGAAGTCGGCATTCCAAAACATTCCAAAGGTGTTCAATAGGATTCACATCAGGACTCTGTGGAGGCCAATCCATTACAAGGACGTTATAGTCGTGTAATCACGCCGCCACAGGCCGTGCATTATGAACAGGTGCTCGATCGTGTTGAAAGATCGAATCACCATCCCCGAATCACCAGTGAGAAACGAGAAGGTGCTTAAAGCATCAATGTAAGCCTGTGCTGTGATAAGTGTCACAAAATCACCACATTGTATACCGTGATTCGTCAGTCCACACAATGTTTTTGCACTGTTCAACCGTCTAATGTTTACCCACCTTACACCAAGCAAGGCATCGTTTGGCATTTACCGGCGTGATGTGTGGCTTATGAGCAGCCACTCGACCATAAAATCCAAGTTTTCTCACCTCCCGCAAACTGTCATAGTACTTCCAGTGGATCCTGGTGCAGTTTGGAATTCCTGTGTGATGGTCCGGATAGATTTCTGCCTATTACACATTATGACCCTCCTCAACTGTCGGCGGTCACTGTCAGTCAACAGAGGTGGTCAGCCTGTATGCTTTTGTGCTGTACGTGTCCCTTCACATTCCCACTTCACTAACACATCAGAAACAGTAGACCTATGGTTGTTTAGGAGTGTGGAAATCTCGCGTACAGACATATGACACAAGTAACACCCTATCACCGACCACGTTCAAAGTCGGTGACTTCCGCGGAGTGCCCCATTCTGCTCTCTCACGATGTCTAATGACTACTGACGTGTTTATGTGGAGAACCTGGCAGTAGGTGGCAGCACAATGCACCTGGTATGAAAAAGTATGGTTTTGGGCGTGTCCTGATACTTTTGATCACACAGTGTACAATAAAGTACTGGAAATTATCCTGTTTTCATCCCAGTTACACACAACTGAACTTTTGATAGGGTGCAATATAAATGTATCTTATGCCCACAGGAGTGTCGGGTTCTCCTTCTTGTCCTGAAAGAAGAATTTTATCTACCACAGGCTTGCTACACTTAATATACCTTCAGAACAGCACTGTTTTACCTTCATATTAACTTAAAAAGGCCATATCGTAAATCATTGCTAAATGCAAACACAATGCCCAAATCTAACAGCTTGCCAAAAATGGATAAAATTAGGAACAAGAATATCTGGAAAAAGTTAGGATTGGAAATGTGTCCAGCAACTATGATGATATGGTCGTATGATGACCCAGTTCCCAAACAGGACATCACTAGATTTTTTTAACTGGAATGCTGGAATGTCTGTGCTTTTAATAGACTAACTAATTTTTGTTTCTATGAAAATTCCTATTGGTAATCAAGGAATACCAGACTGACTGCAAATCCTCAACTGCTAAAACATTTTAAGTACAACAGAAATAACTCACATCAATCAATCAATGCTCTCCATTGTATGATCAGTTCACTGCTTTGCTATCAGTCTCATGAAGCCACCAACAGAAAACAACCACAGGATCTGAATAAAAGATCCCTGCAGGCAATAACTCAGGAAACAGCAGATACAGCATGTAGTACTGTGTCAGAACATACTATCTGTTATGGTGGTGTGTGGTGTGTACACAAATACTGACTTCTTTTTTAGCAATGATGTCGTCCTATATCTTTAAAACTTTGGCAATTCGATTTATAGCCATTTGTCACAGATACCGTAATTTACCTAACATGCAAACCATTTTCAGTTAATTACACTTCAATTTTAATTGTAATGTAAATTGTTACCTTTTTAACTTATCAAGTGTGCATTGCATTTCTAGGACCAATTTTATTATGTAACATGTACGTCTGGAGTACAGCATTGTATGGTAGTGAAGCATGGACTGTGGGAAAACCGGAACAGAAGAGAATCGAAGCATTTGAGATGTGGTGCTATAGACGAATGTTGAAAATTAGGTGGACTGATAAGGTAAGGTATGAGGAGGTTCTACAAAGAATCAGAGAGGAAAGGAATATGTGGAAAACACTGATAAGGAGAAGGGACAGGATGATAGGACATCTGCTAAGACATGAGGGAATGACTTCCATGGTACTAAAGGGAGCTGTAGAGGGCAAAAACTGTAGAGGAAGACAGAGATTGGAATACATCAAGCAAATAATTGAGGACGTAGGTTGCAAGCGCTACTATGAGATGACGAGGTTAGCACAGGAAAGGAATTCGTGGTGGGCCGCATCAAACCAGTCAGTAGACTGATGGAAAAAACACATACATACAACCGTATACAACTTTAATACTTTCGTGGCTGATGTGACATCCAAGTCCCACTAGCACACCTACAGTTTTGAGCATTAGGACATTGTGTCCCACCTCTATCTGTTTCTACTCTCTAGGGAGACACCATCAAAACTTATCTAAGAGTACAATCGACAATAGGGTTGGATGTATAGAAAGCCGAGACTGATCAAGTGGAGTAGCCTGTGTTTATAGCAGGCACATTGCATCTGTTTCACGAAAATCAAATAAAACTGCCATTATCCATTCCAAGAAAGTCTGAAGTAAGCAGTCATTTGGAGACAGTGAGTGGAACTATGGCTGCTAGAAAATAAGAGTGCCGAGTGGAGAAAACTGACATATTCCTCGGTTTGATTACAGTAGATGGGTGACAGCAGAGAAGGCAGCCAGAAACACTTGTGCCGTGTATGGGGGTAATGCCACTGGACAGAGAACGGCAAGAAAATGGCCTTGTTTTAAGGAGGATCATTTTGACATTAGTGACTCCACACATTCAGGAATACCTTCGAGTTTCAATGTTAAATGCATTAATCCACAATGATCCGTGTCAGTATACTCGAGAACTGGTAAATGTAATGACCTGTGATCATTCCATCGTCATGTGACATTTGCATGCAATGGGGAATGTTCAAATACCAGGGGTACGGATACCACAAGCTCTGAGCCAAAATCACAAAAATCTGTGTGCAGCCGTACGTGCACCTCTGCTTTCTTGTCATCAATCGACTCATGAACAACACTGACCATTCCTATCTTGTATCATTACTAGTAATACGAAATGGAGTCTTTATGCTAACACGGCAAAAAATGAATGGAATGGTTAAGCCGAACAAAGCAGCAACTTCTCGTACAAAAGAACTGCGCACATCCGTGAAAGATAATGTTATGCATCTGATGGGACAACAACAGTGTGATGTACTATGAACTGCTTCCCCAAAGTGTAGCCATCACTGCCGACATTTATTGTCAACAACAGAGATGTCTTGCAGATGCAATCCAAGAACAGGAAGACTGCGTGAAGTGATTCTTCTCCACGCTAACACCCATCTGCATTCTGAGAGACTGACAAAAAATACTGTACACGAGTTGGGTAGGGAAGTCATTCCACACCCATCTTATTCACCTGATCCTGCGCCCTCAGATCATTATCTTTTCTGCTCTCTATCAATCAACCTTCAAGAATTTTCTTTCTGGATGAAAATTGCACTCCGAAATGACTCGTTCTTCACCTCACGTGATTTCTACAGTCGTGGAATGAAAAGTTAGCCCAGTGGTGACAGACTGTTGTAAACAGTGAACAAGAAAGTATTACTGATGCTCAAGTCTCTATTATGTGTATCTATTGTGTTTATTAAACTAATGGAAAACTCTATGAACTTATGAACCAATTCAACACATTGTTTTGATACGTTATTACACTACTACTACTTTGTACACCACCTGTAATTACAACACACAAGCGATAAAGGACGAGGGGCACTACATTAGCAGTGTGTGGACAAGTTGAGATTTTGGATGCGACAGGAGGTACACAGTTGAAATAAACACTGTGTCCAGGTGGCTTGGTGCTCAGAGCATCTGCATTGTAAGCAGGAGACCAGCTTTGAATCCTGATCCCACACAAATTTTCAACTTTCCCCACAGATTTCAATCAACACCCACTTGCACCCAATGTCTGCAATTCCTGTGTGTCTTAAGACAAAATGACCTCTCAGGAAACATCGCCCTAATGAAACACTGTCCGTGTGAGCGAGGGGGTTTGTGTGATCCAACGAAGAGGAGGGCTATACCGGTGGTAATTTAACTACCAGCAGGGCCTCTCAAGCCGGACAGGTCTCCATAGAGGATCCAGACAAAGTCTCTCTCACAATGTCCCGTCTAGTGTCCTGTCCTGTCATGTCCTGTCCTATTCTATTCCATCCCATCTTATACACTCCCTTCCTGTCCTTTTCCTCCCTGTGATTGTGAGGCAGCAGGCACAGTCCCTAATGTGGACAGCAGAAGATCCTCGGAAACCAGGACCACGTTGATGCACATAGGCCTTACTGCGAAGGGGATTGGATAGCGTTCTGTAGTCGCGGTGAAGACAAGCTATCTAAGGGGTAAGGCCCTGAAATAAAACCTTGGCAGGTGTCCAGGCCACAAGGTGGCAGCCCCACCAGGACACTTGGGGGCTGTGGGCTGATAACCCGCACCACCAAAAAACACGTATCACAGGAACTAAAAGGAGAAACAGCCAGATGGGTCTTAAAGATATGACCTTTGGCCTGAAAAGAAAAACTCTTATTGGTTTGTGGAATGTAAGGACGTTGAGAGAGGCAGGGAGGCTAAGACAGGTTGAAAAAGAGAAGGAGAACTATTGACTAGATATATTGGGACTATGTGAAATAAGGTGGCCAGAATCTGGGGAATTCCAAACACAGAATGGTGGAGTGCTGCTGTAAAACCAGATGGAGCCACTGAGAAAAAAGCATTGGAATGGAATCCCCCAGGGAACAAAGAAGACAGGAAGACCTAGGGGCACATGGAAAAGGACAGTGGACAGGGAAGCAAACAGAGTTGTCAAGATCTATGCAGAATTGAGGCAAATGGCCTAAGACAGAGACGGATGTCGAGTTCTCCTGGATGCCCTATGCCCCCATAGGGGCCAAAGGAAGTAAGTCGAGTTAAGACAAAATGCAATTGTTATAGCTCAAATCAGTTCAGAACATGTTGTATCATTAGGATATGGGAAATAAGGTCACTCTAAAAGCTTCAAAACAGTGAATTTTTCATCATATTGTGAGACATTATTTCCGATACAACTATTAAAAAAAGAAATCGGTCTTAGGAATGGTGAGTCCCGTTTCCAGGTTATTTTGGTATTCACTTGCATTCACTGCTGCAAACAGTGTATGCCTGTGCTCTGGGAGCAATGTTATCTTAAACACATATGGAATCATTCAGTTTGGTAGCCATTCACAAATAACCTGTGAAACTTAATTTTCTCGCCAAATCAAATCGTGAAAATATGCAGTTTCTTTATTCAATGATTGAACTAACCCAGTTCAGGGAACTATAGCGCTTGAATTTCCAAGATTAAACATGGGAAACTAACACCGAGTTGCTTCGATTTCCTGAGCTTGTTCAACTTTGAAGCTTCTCTTACCTTTTTTTCCAACGTTTTCAAATCAAATATTGGTTTAAAAAATTCCACCCTGAACAAACCACTTTGGCTCTGGTACATGGATGATACATTTATTTTCAACAATGACCAATTGCACTCTGGTATTCAAAACATGTGGACGTGACGTCACAGCACTGCGCAGAAGCACACAGAAACGGAATTTCGCTGCAATCAGTAGTGAGCCAGGGTATAGCTCTGACATTCAAAGAAGGTACAATCCCCTTTGAAAATGTCCTCCACAGATGGGGACGAAATGCTGAGCCCACAACACTTTAGACATATCTGGCCCTGAAAGCTCGCGTTTTACAATCAGACACCACTTAACTGAGGTGGCTAATGCTACCACTCTAGAGAGGTGGAGCATCTGGTTTCATGTCCCAATCTGGCACAAATTTTCAATAGTCAATACCTGTAGGCAGCAGAAGTCCTGACTTCTCTTAAAATTGCGCACTATATTTTTTGGTGTTGAACCATACTGTATTTTATTCCGCTACTTTCAGAATATGTCTCCCCCGTAGCGCACTGGGCAGCACGTGTGGCTACTATGCGGGAGAACCAGGTTCGGTTCCTGGTACTGCCAGACATTTTCCCTAAGTCAGTGGACTGAAACAGGGGGTACCCATCCTTGTAATGCCAACTGAGGCAATAGCTGAGACAGAAATAGCAGCTCCAAGGTCAAGAGCTGTGCGTCTGCCCTACACTGCTCCAAGCCCCACCCTAATGACGCCACTGCCAGAGGGTGACACGACTGACTGACTATATTGCCCCATCTCGCTTGGAATGCAGAACTTCCTTTTTTGCTTACATTCAGAATTTCAAATAGTGTATTACAGTCAACATCATGGAAGGGTTTCTCTAAATCTATGACTGCTATTAATTTTCATTTCCCTTCCTTTAGTCCACCTTCTACGGTAAATTGTAGAATGAGTATTGCTCATGTATCTGCACATTACTCCGGAACTGACACCGATGATTCCCAAGATTAGCTTTTGTAACTTTTTTCTATTCTTCTGTAAATAATGTGTGTCGCTATTTTCCACCATAAGAAATAAGAACAAGGCCACAGGCAATGAAACAAAGGTGTTGAAAAGGAAAATCACTGCTGTTTAGAGGTAAACACAATTAGAATGTTACAGATTACATCTAACCAACAAACGAAGTCAGTATGTAAAACGAAATACCTTAGTACCACCATCAGTAACACATACAGTTACACAATATTACATACATGAAGCTGTAAGGTATGTGTTACTGTGCGCTCTCTCCCAAATCAATAATTCTTTAGGGGTAAAAAAAATATATTCACCAAATAACTAACTTTGCATTTTGATAATAAGCCTTGCATTTGCCTCAAGTTTCTGAAATAGCAGCTCAAATATATTTTATTAAAGTTATTTGCATCACATCTGGAGATACAACCGACAACAAGGAGATACATCATCCCAAAGTGGAGTCTGAAACATAAGGCATCAGCTACCAAAATTCGGTAACACACAAAATTTGTTCATGAACTGCAAGTGAGTGCATTTTGCCTACCATGCATTTCATGTCTCATCGACTATGTAGCAAAAGCTTGGGTTTGGAAGGAAATGGGTCACGACTTTTAAACAAAAATTTGACATTTGCTGTAGACAATTTAGGGAAATGACAGAAAATCTAGATCTGAATGGCTGCACATGGATTTTAAACTGACATCATTCAAATATATGTCCATTGTCTTACCACTAATACACCTCACCAATACTCAGGTTTGTTGGCCATCGCAGCAAGTATCAGTTTTATTAGTAAACTGAAATGTAGGAACTGCTTTATTCATAATATTAATATGCAACCAAACTCCAACAATGTACTAACATGAGGTATAACTATCTTGACATGGTGATAAATTACCTTCAAAGAAAAGTTTTACTCTCTCTCTCTCTCTCTCTCTCTCTCTCTCTCTCTCTCTCTCTCTCTCTCTCTCTCTCTCAGGAGTGAATAGTGAATGTATAAGATTATTTCTGTCTTCTCTCATCACTGATTTAATGCTAGTTGTTGGTGGCCACCTAACTTGTTCTAACATATACTGATCGCTGGTCACTTTGTTCTAACGGTGCATTTTGATAAAGCAAAGTTTCAGTTGCCAACTACACTAACCTGCAAGGGCTTTTATGCGTGATCTTTCAAACAGCCTCGAAGAGGAGTTCCCGCCGTCGTATTCATAGTCTTCTACTATTTCCTGTTGCAGGCTCGGATCCCACCGAACTATTGAGATGTCCGTCGTCATGGCGACGGCTCAAGTCGGGTTAAACCCTGTAAGGATAAAATGGGAATATTATTACAAACTACATTAAACATTATACCAATGGTTGTATATCTCATCGGTAGTGTAAAATCATAGCTTTGTAATTATAGTATAAACTAATGCATTGTGACAAAAAATAATCTGCACTGATTCTTTACGTAAGTGAAGAAAATTATACAAATGATGTTATATCTTGAGGTAATACCACTGGCACCTAAGCACGCTCTCACTGACTGACGACAAAAGTGTATAACAAACGGCAGTAACTATAGTGGTCTGACAAGGGCATTCTGGGGCAAGTGAACGAGTGGTGCAGGGAGGGGGGGGGGATTGGGGGGGGGGGGGGGGGGGGGGAAGAGAGGCCCCCACGCCTCAACCTCTGCGGTATAAGTTTTTTCGGGCGCTTACTATTTCTTCTTCTGGCATAAGACGTCTCGAAACAGGTCAACACATTTTTAACAAAAATGCCAATGTTAAAAGAGTCTTGCCTGACTTCCCTCTCCCCCTGACCCCCATACATTTCTGCAGAAGCCCACTGTGGTGACTATGTGGAAAAACGTCAGTATGTGGCTAAAATCTTGCGTTGTGTAACTGTGTTTCCCGTTTTGGTTTCCATAAGAAGGCGGGGGAGCGGCTTTCGCAATAACCCCTCGTATTGATCCAAGCTTCTCTCCATGGTGGAAAGTTTCCTTCCATTTTCTACGATGTTTGTTGCGAGATTTTCTCTGTGCATTCAAATTGCTTCTCAGGCGTTACATGCTGCTGCAGGCTACACTAATTTCTTGTTCTTGTAGAGTGTTCGCCGATATCTCAAGAACTGAACAGTGAAAACGCTCGTCATTGACCTAGTACAGACGATTGTGCTGTTTCCTCCCCCTCCCTCCCCCCCCCCCCCTACAAAGGACTTGGTTGTTACGGTACATAAGCACCCTACGAATACGTGCCCTCAATGTAACTGCTTCCACTGTGATGAGAACGACAGCAGTCACATTTTTTTATAGTGAAAAATGATATTTTCTTCCACTCAACAGTGACTTCGAAGGAACTACGGTTTAAGCAAGCAATCCTGCTTGTAATATACGACTCTTACAACTACATCAGATGACAGTGGAGGAGATTAGCAAGACATTTCACGATATCGTCGTCACACTAATAACTAATCGCGCATTATTTCGTAGGACCTTGTGACCGTCTGATTACACACTGGTTGTTGCCAAAAACGCCGCCTTCTCCTGTCACTCTCAGGGCATGCATCTTATAGCTTAGAAACAATCTAACGTTCAATAGCTTAGTGCGTCGCAGAAGTAACTACCAGTACGCGGAACACTGCACAGGAATCTACACTATTTTCGCAATGCCTGCTTATTGTTACGGCGCGTAATATTGTCAGATACCTGAAGTTGGCAACACGCATAGGCGTTCCGCAGCAGCCGATTTTCACTGAACACAAAAGAGGCCGCCTAAAAGTTTGCGATTAATACAGAGCGCCATATTTCGCCCAATGGTTTCTGATCCTAAAATTCACACCCTACTATCTCTTGCCACCGGTAGGATATTCGTCGTGTCCGATTTGGTACATCACGTACACGAGATCGCCGTCATAGATTGAATGCTTTCTTTTTTTATCTCTTTGGTTTCTGCAGCAATACAGTAAACGTAATCAGAAAAGCATCAGTAGTTGTCAAGAATTAATATTACGTACAAAACGAAATGAAGCAATAACGGCACGGTTTTTTTAATGTTTTGAACTATCTACATACCAAAATGTAACTGCTCAATAAATCAGCCTCCAGTAATTATCCACCTACTTTTAACCATTATTTTTTTCAAGATAAAACACTATAGTTCTTTGTTATAAGACAGTCATCGGCTAATCTTAGCTCTTAAGATTCTTACGTTATCAAACAAAAATCCTTTTTGCAGCCTATGTCCTGTGAGCAGAAACGACGGAGTCTTTCATATTGGTCTTGTTTTTGGCAGTTCCCTCTGGCGTGCGTCGCGCCAAAGACAGTCTTTTTCCACTGCATAACCTATTAGCGTCGCTCAACACGTACAGCGCATTCAATGGTAGCCCATGGGCGAATGGTGAGGACTGTGAGCAGGTCACGGGCTGTGACGCGGCTGCTGCCGTCTTTTGTTAACCCACGGCGTCTGCCAGGGCCTGGTACAATGGCGTTCTCTGCTGACGTAGGGGCAGCCATTGTTCCGTGAATTAGTTAACAGCCCTGCTGGCTCATACAGTCTTAAAAGCGGCGGTCCCCTAGCCTTTATGGGAAAATCCGCCGTTTTAAACCGAACCGTGTTAAGTTCTGTAGTCCAGAAAAACACCCACTTGCCGATAACGGACTGGGATTTCATGCAATCTAGTAGTTGCAATCTTTCCTGAAATAAATACTGGACTGTATGTCACACGCCGTAATAAAAACTTCATTTGGAGAATATTCCAGTGAGACAATTTTAGATTTAAAACTGAAGTCCGGCGGTGCGTAATAATATGGTCAGAATAGTGAACTAATTTGGAATTACATGGTTACCATTAAAAGAGAAGACTCATTCCTTGGTGTCACACATTTGCCTTGGAAGATATGCTGTGGATCTGTGGAGTGTGGCTCTACTCAGTGCGGCCCACTCTACAAATGTCAAGAGCTCCTGAATGGAAACAGTTTCTGCAACCTACCAGTAACACAAGTAATGCTAAGAGAAATGCAGTAACTTTCTGATCATTCACTAATTCACTACCAAGTGACTACAACACAATTACACGACGGTACAATATGTTATCAACAATAGACAGCAGCAAGGTGCCACATTTACCAAATCAGCCCTTTTCACCAACACCACATATGTTACTGAGATCATCACACAATCACCTAGGAACTATTTTACATAATAGTTCACTTAACTGCAAAAATGTACTCAATAAACTGAAAATAACTCCACTATATGAACAGAGTAGAGTGAAATTATTTAGTCTGCGCAAGTAAGAGAATTAAACAGAAAATGCTGGTGAGTTACAGGGTGACAATTATTGAACTTTATGAAAAAACCTAAATTAGTTACAGACTAAGGCGTGCACATACACTACTGGCCATTAAAATTGCTACACCACGAAGATGACGTGCTACAGACGCGAAATTTAACCGACAGGAAGAAGATGCTGTGACATGCAAATGATTGGCTTTTCAGAGCATTCACACAAGGTTGGCGCCGGTGGCGACACCTACAACGTGCTGACATGAGGAAAGTTTCCAACCGATTTCTCATACACAAACAGCTGTTGACCGGCGTTGCCCGGTGAAACGTTGTTGTGATGCCTCGTGTAAGGAGGAGAAATGCGTACCATCACGTTTCAGACTTTGATAAAGGTCGGATTGTAGCCTATCGCGATTGCGGTTTATCGTATCGCGACACTGCTCCTCGCGTTGGTCGAGATCCAATGACTGTTAGCAGAGTATGGAATCGGTGGGTTCAGGAGGGTAATACGGAACGCCGTGCTGGACCCCAACGGCCTCGTATCAATAGCAGTCGAGATGACAGGCATCTTATCCGCATGGCTGTAATGGATCGTGCAGCCACGTCTCGATGCCTGAGTCAACAGATGGGGACGTTTGCAAGACGACAACCATCTGCACGAACAGTTCGACGATGTTTGCAGCAGCATGGATTATCAGCTCGGAGACCGTGGCTGCGGTTACCCTTGACGCTGCATCACAGACAGGAGCGCCTGCGATGGTGTAGTCAACGACGAACCTGGTTGCACGAATGGGAAAACGTCATTTTTTCGGATGAATCGAGCTTCTGTTTACAGCATCACGATGGTCGCATCCGTGTTTGCCGACATCGCGGTGAACGCACATTGGAAGCGTGTATTCGTCATCGCCATACCGGCCCCATCACCCGGCGTGATGGTATGGGGTGCCATTGGTTCACGTCTCGGTCACCTCTTGTTCGCATTGACGGCACTTTGAATAGTGGACGTTACATTTCAGATGTGTTACAACACGTGGCTCTACCCTTCATTAGATCCCTGCGAAACCCTACATTTCAGCAGGATAATGCACGAACGCATGTTGCAGGTCCTGTACGGGCCTTTCTGGATACAGAAAATGTTCGACTGCTGCTCTGGCCAGCACATTCTCCAGATCTCTCACCAATTGAAAACGTCTGGTCAATGGTGGCCGAGCAACTGGCTCGTCACAATACGCCAGTCACTACTCTTGATGAACTGTGGTATCGTGTTGAAGCTGCATGGGTAGCTGTACCAGTACACGCCATCCAATCTCTGTTTGACTCAATGCCCAGGCGTATCGAGGCCGTTATTACGGCCAGAGGTAGTTGTTCTGGGTACTGATTTCTCAGGATCTATGCACCCAAATTGCGTGAAAATGTAATCACATGTCAGTTCTAGTATAATATATTTGTCCAATGAATACCCGTTTATCATCCGCATTTCTTCTTGGTGTAGATATTTAATGGCCACTAGTGTATTCAACATGCAAACGTCACTACAGATATTCGGAATTAGGTTATGACATCATTGGCAATGATGTGGCGCAGACGAATAGCGAAATTCTGCATGACCCACTGAAGTGTCTCAACATCGATGCTGTCGATAACTTCCTGAATGGCTGGCTTCAGCTCAGCAATGGTTTTAGAGTTACTGTCGTAGACCTTGTCTTTAATATGGCCCCACAAACAGGAGTCGCACGTGTTCAAATCCGGAGAGAATGGCGGCCAATCGAGGCCCATGCCAGTGGCCTCTGGGTATCCCAGAACCAGAATGCGGTTCCCAAAGTGCTTCTCCAGAACATCAAACACATTCCCGCTTCGATGGGGTAGGGCTCCGCCTTGTATGAACCACATCGCGTCGAAATCAGGGTCACTTTGGATAATGTGGAAGTAATCATCTTCCAAAACCTTCACGTACCGTTCGGCAACCACCGTGCCATCGAGGAATAACGCACAGGTTATTCTGTGACTAGACATTGCACACCATACAGTCAAGCGTTGAGGGCGAAGAGACTTCTCGATCGCGAAATGCGGATTCTCAGTCCCCAAAATGCGCCATCCGAAGGAAAGTAGGCTTAGTAGTAAACCAAACCATATTACGCATACTAATTCCCATCATGCCCCGCGGTCAACCGTGCCATTTGACCGTCCTAAAGCAAACAGCTCACAAGTTATGGCGATTTTATTTCATATAGTTCAGTAACTGTTACCCTGCCTGAGAACACTTAAAGCGAAAATCGAGCAACACATTTGTATTACATGTAGCGTTAACGCATTTTGTGGGAAATAAGCACCTCTTGGGCATGTCTGCGCACTGTGTCGCCAGTGATTCGTAAGGCGCGCTTTGGACAGTCCGGAACATAATTTATCCCTTAACACGACTCTACTGCACCAACAATTAGACGCGGTACGCAAACATTTAATTTTTGTTATAACGATAAACATTAATTACACACTGGTAATATAATATTTTTAGTAATTGTGATTTTTCAATCCCCTGGACACGGAAACTATTAGTCTTTGTTGCATTCCCTTCTCCAGATAAAGTAAGTATAAGACCAAACTAAACTAACTGTAAATCAGACATCAGTTCCAACCGAACTGCGGAATCTACTTAGTGTCGTTCCCACGTAACTAACGTATGAGCGTTACATCTGCTACGGTTCATCGTAGTAAAGTAATGTGGGCCACGTTTTTGCTTTAATGTTCTAATTGCCGTACGTGACTTCGAGCGTCATTCAGTGTATTTCAATTCTTACTTTTAGACAAATCGTTACAAAAACATTTGGCAGTTTTTCCTAATTTTTCCCTCAAATATATCTGATTTTTACGCACAGCGTAGGTTTTTTTGTCGGTCCAGGTATTGTAAAACAAATATCTTTTTACTTTCAGATATTTTCTTTCCGGGAGAACAATTTAAGGAAAATGCCAGGCCCTCGTCCAACGTTTGCAACGTCTCTTCAAAACAAAGCACAACGGTACTTTTAGTCGCTAACGTCTCTCACAAATTAAAATAGATTATCAGTTTCTATATTTTCGATGTTCATGCAGTAGAACTTCAGCATCAGGCATTACGTTTTAATTTATTACTTCTTCGCTCTATTCGCAACCCATTTTTGCAGACAGTATGCACTCACTGAATGTACCTCAAAATTACATCACATTTCAGGAGATATTACGTCGTAAGAAATGATATGGGTGAGAAAGGAGCTTTTACTTAAAACGGAGCTCCAATCAGCCCTACTATACTGACCTTTGTTTAGCGACTTGCAACCGACTTTAAACACGCATCTTTATACCTAGGGGCTCGACTCTTTCAAGAATCCTGGACGCTGGTGGGGTACGTTGGGGGGGGGGGGGGGGGGGAGGGCTACTGCTTTATCGGAGATCAGGTAGCAACCTGGCTCAAGGCAGACCCCACACTGTGGTGATGACTGCTCAAGGCGCGACTGTAGCAATGATCATGGTCTACCGTCTCACACAGCATCCACATCCACTACAATCCCCATCACACTCGCACCTACTATCAGAAAGCTATGCCACATTATGCTTACCTTGATGATGGTGAGTAGGTATATTAGGCGTCTAGCTCGATAAACTAAAATTCGATACACTTGTCAAAAATATAACGATTGTGATTGAGATCTGTGGCTGTGGACTGAATTACTTTAAAAAATATAGTAACCAGCCACGTTCTGTACAGCTGTGTTCACGCCAAAACTATATAAAAAGCGAGTGGTTGCTCTACTACTTCAAGTAATTTAAGCAAGACGAAGGCCAGATTGTACATTAATATTTACAAGTTCCATCCCCATCCCAACCCCTCCGTCTTTGCCACCACCCTTAAAAAAAGTTCTATACCTAAAAGGCAATATCTGCTTTTATTCATAATTCCTATGTTAGTAATATTATTAAGGTTAATAACCATATAAACTTTATTTCGCGTAAAAATGTAAGATAACGCTGTATTTTTTTGTATTAAAATCATTTTCGATATTTTGTTCCGGAACAGAGGTGTGTCTCACGAAAGGCTTTTTGAAGCAGAGTGTCCAGCTCGCGACCTGCAGGCTCAAAGCAAGAAGTGAGCATCTGTCACACGATTGGCAAAAAATTCCATGAGATTCCGTTTATGTAAAGTTACGATAAATTGAAAATTTCAATCAAACTCCTGCAACGTGCTATTCTCTCACTGGTCCATCTCTACCTCTCCCCCCCCCCCCCTTACATCTACAAGGATACTGGGCAAATCATATTTAGGTGCCTGGCAAAGGGTTCATCGAACCACCTCAACAGTTCTCTATTATTCCAGTTTCGTATAGCGCCCGGGAAGAACGAACATCTATATCGTTCCGTACGAGCTCTCATTTCCCTTATTTTAACAGAGGCATCGTTTCTCCCTACGTACGTCGCCGTCAACAAAATGTTTTCGTATTCCGAGGAGAAATTTGGTGATTGGTATTTCGTGAGAGGATTCCTCCGCAACGAAAAACGCCTTGGTTTTAATGATGTCCATCCCAAACCCTGTATCATTTCAGTGACACACACTCTATTTTGCGATAATACAAAACGTGCTGCCCTTCTTTCAACTTTTTCGATGTACTCCGTCAGTTCTATCTGGTAAGGATCCCACACCGCGCAGCAGTATTCTAAAAGAGAACGGACAAGCGTAGTGTAGGCAGTCTTCTTAGTAGATCTGTTGCATTTTCTAAGTGTCCTGCCCATAAGAGGGAGTCTCACGTTAGCATTCCCCAAACATTTCCAATTTAAGTTATTCGTAATTCAAATTCCTAGGAATTTAGTCGAATTTAAGGCTCTTAGACTGATTTATCGTGTAACCGAAGTTTAACGAATTCCTTTTAGCACTCATGTGGATGACCTCACACTTTTCATTATTTTGGGTCAACTGACAGTTTTCGCACCATTCAGATATCTTTTCTAAAGCATTATGCAATTTGCTTTCTTCTGATGACTTTATTAGTCGGTAAAAGACAGCGTAATCTGCAAACAACCTAAGACGGCTGCTGCGATTATCTCCCAAATCGTTTACACAGATAAGGAACAGCAAAGGGCCTGTAACACGACCATGGGTAAGCCCAGAAATCACTTCTGTTTTACTCGATGACTTTCCGTCAATTACAACGAACTGTGACCTTTCTGACAGGAAATCACAAATCCAGTCACAAAACTTATACGATATTCCATAAGCACGCAATTTCACTGCGAGCCGCTTGTGTGGTACAGCGTCAAAAGTGGTACAGCGTCAAAAGCCTCCCGGAAATCCAGAAATACGGAATCAATTTGAAATCCCTTGTCAATAGCACTCAACACTTTGTGCGAGTGAAGAGCTAGTTATGTTTCACAAGAACGATGTTTTTTAAATTCGTGTGGACTGTGTGTCAGTAGATCGTTTTCTTCGAGGTAATTCATAATGTTCGAACACAATATATTGTTCTAAAGACCTGCTGCATATCGACGTTAACGATATGGGCCTGTAATTTAGTGGATTACTCCTATTACCCTCAGCGATCAGCGGGTGTTAAGTAAGTATCCGCCCCAAAAGTACTCATCGTCTTCTGATGTAGACCACGTAACCTAAAGGGTTCTACACTGCAGAATTTTACTCTTGTTCCTCGGACTCTAAGACTAGCTCGTTTGCTAGCTATCAAATAAATATAATTTGAAACAATATTCATTTCTGGGGCAGACATTCCATTTGCAGAGTGTTGCACGGAGCCACGGTACTGGAATAAACCGTCGGTTCAACATTAGCAGTGTTGGTCTCCTGGAATAGGTTAAGGAAGCCCTGCGACGGCAGCAACGTGGGCGGCCGTGTGGATCGTTATAGACGGCAGAGGCAGCTGGGCTGAGGTCAGGCCGGCCTGGAGTGCAGTGGAGCCCAGCTCGGGATAAGCCAACGCCCTTCACCCAGACGGCAGCCGGCGCCCGGGGCCAACGACCTCGCCGCCGCAGCGCTAGCGAGCGCCCGACAACTGGGGTATCGGCGATGGTGCACGACCTAGTATCGGATAACTATGAGCCAGGAAGCAGACCCCAACCTAAAGTACGAAATCTGGGAACAGGCACCTCAAATGCACGATTTTCTGCAAACCAATAGCTAGGACGAACTACTGTGATCGAGCTAGTCGTTCCGCATATTTATTCGCTTGTTATTTTCCTCGTCGTTTTAATTTTCAGCAACTGCAATATACATTTCTCAGAATAAAATTCAGTCGTTGCCAATCTACAAGGTTGTTCTAAATGATGGACCCATGTTCAAAACCTCGTATTTACCCAAGTTGTTGTTGTTGTGGTCTTCAGTCCTGAGACTGGTTTGATGCAGCTCTCCATCCTACTCTATCCTGTGCAAGCTTCTTCATCTCCCAGTACCTACTGCAACCTACATCCTTCTGAATCTGCTTAGTGTATTGATCTCTTGGTCTCCCTCTACGATTTTTACCCTCCACGCTGCCCTCCAATGCTAAATTTGTGATCCCTCGATGCCTCAGAACATGTCCTACCAACCGATCCCTTCTTCTAGTCAAGTTGTGCCACAAACTTCTCCCCAATCCTATTCAATACCTCCTCATTAGTTACGTGATCTACCCACCTTATCTTCAGCATTCTTCTGTAGCACCACATTTCGAAAGCCTCTATTCTCTTCTTGTCCAAACTAGTTATCGTCCATGTCTCACTTCCATACATGGCTACACTCCATACAAATACTTTCAGAAAAGACTTCCTGACACCTAAATCTATATTCGATGTTAACAAATTTCTCTTCTTGAGAAACGCTTTCCTTGCCATTGCCAGTCTACATTTTATATCCTCTCTACTTCGACCATCATCGGTTATCGGTTACCCTAAATAGCAAAACTCCTTTACTACTTTAAGTGCCTCATTTCCTAATCTAATTCCCTCAGCATCACCCGACTTAATTTGACTACATTCCATTATCCTCGTTTTGCTTTTGTTGATGTTCATCTTATATCCTCCTTTCAAGACACTGTCCATTCCGTTCAACTGCTCTTCCAAGTGCTGTGCTGTCTCTGACAGAATTACAATGTCATCGGCGAACCTCAAAGTTTTTACTTCTTCTCCATGAATTTTAGTACCTACTCCGAATTTTTCTTTTGTTTCCTTTACTGCTTGCTCAATATACAGATTGAATAACATCGGGGAGAGGCTACAACCCTGTCTCACTCCTTTCCCAACCACTGCTTCCCTTTCATGCCCCTCGACTCTTATAACTGCCATCTGGTTTCTGTACAAATTGTAAATAGCCTTTCGCTCCCTGTATTTTACCCCTGCCACCTTCAGAATTTGGAAGAGTGTATTCCAGTCAACATTGTCAAAAGCTTTCTCTAAGTCTGCAAATGCTAGAAACGTAGGTTTGCCTTTTCTTAATCTTTCTTCCAAGATAAGTCGTAAGTTCTTTTTCAGAATGTTTGACATCGATTTAATAAATTGTAATTAGTTTTTAATAATTATTTAATAATGAGAAATGTGATAAATGTTCAATGTGGCCACCGTTGGCTGCACGGCAAACATCGGCGTGGAAGCCAAATTCGTTCCACAAGCGCGGAAGCGTGATGATGATGATGATGATGATGATTATGATGATTAGTGTTTTAGGGCGCACAACAACGAGGTTATCAGCGCCCGGCGGAAGCGTATCTGATGTTACTGACAAGGGGAGGCCACGACGTATGGAACGCGGATTTACTTCAAACTTCGTACACTCGTCGTACTCCATTAGGACAACAAAATGTGTGAGCAGTAGCGCGTACTTATCGAGCGTTATTGAGAAAATCGCAAGGTAAGTTCGGTCGTCAAATGTATACCCGTGCATTGTCAGTTTTACCATGAAGCGGCGGCACGCCACATTGCCAACCGTGCGATGTTTATTTCTAGAGGCAAGTTAAAAATTTCACTAAGCGTCCTCAAAATCGTCCTTATTTCATCGAAAGAGAAATTGCTTCTCGTGAAGCCGCTTTTAAAATACACTCGATACTGCATGACCAGGTATCAGCGCCGATATTTAAGGAAATGCTGCGATATGCATGGTTTGCTTCCAAATTATCGGCTGAAAGAGAGGTTTTTGAAAATGTTAACGAGGTTTGTTTTTCCACGGAAAACCTCAAAAGACGTTGCCGTATGTGGAAACACAGCAATTATTCAATGCAGCTGGTGCCTTTTAACAAAATGTTTTGTTTCTACGGAAAATACCATCCTGCAACTTGTACTCGTAATGTCGAAAGAGACGATTAGTTGTACATCTTTCGAAAGCCGTCTGTGCCGGTCAAAATTTGCAGGTAAAATGTAGTTAAGGGCCCCCTCCAGGTATAAGTGATTTCTCAAATCACGGACAAGCATACATTTTCAGTATCACTTTATGCGTTTGGTCGTTTTCTAGTCGATAGTTACGAATATTATATTATTTGTGATAATAAAAATTTGTACACTGCCAAACAACATTGTAAATTTAATAAAAGTTCATCCGATTACACGTATTTTTCCCATTATATCAATTGTAATATGAATAGTAAAGAATATGAATGTGTTGAAAAAAGAAAAAAACTGACGAACGGGACTATCCAGCGATTACGGGGCTCGAACGCTGACCACTTTTTATATCATTTTTTTCTATATTGTTCGTTGACTGTTCTTGGCGGACGTCCGATGACACTTGTTCAGCGTGTTCGTTGATCAGTTCACTCAGGTTCAACGAATTCGAACATAAAACATTGGCAAACAATCTAAACAAGAACCCTAAAAAGTTTTGGTCATATGTAAAATCGGTAAGCGGATCTAAATCCCCTATTCAGTCACTCGTTGACCACGATGGCACCGAATCAGAGGACGACCGAAGAAAGGCAGAAATACTGAATTCAGTGTTCCGAAACTGTTTCAGTGCGGAAAATCGTAACACGGTCCCTGACTTCAGCCGTCGCACGGACGCCAAAATGGAAAATATTGAAATAAACGATATCGGAATTGAAAAACAACTGCTATCACTTAGTAGCGGAAAAGCATCCGGACCAGACGAGATACCCTTAAGATTCTACAGTGATTATGCTAAAGAACTTGCCCCCTTTCTATCAGCAATTTATCGTAGATCGCAGGAAGAACGTAAAGTACCTAGCGACTGGAAGAAAGCGCAGGTCGTTCCCATTTTCAAGAAGGGTCATAAATCAGATGCGAATAATTATAGGCCTATTTCGCTTACGTCAATCTGTTGTAGAATAATGGAACATGTTTTGTGTTCTCGTATTATGACGTTCTTAGATAATACGAATCTCCATCATAACCAACATGGATTCCGCAAACAGAGATCATGTGAAACTCAGCTCGCCCTATTTGCCCAAGAAATTCACAGTGCCGTAGACACTGGCGAGCAGATTGATGCCGTATTCCTGGACTTCAGGAAGGCATTTGATACGGTTCCGCACTTGCGTTTAGTGAAAAAAATACGAGCTTACGGAATATCGGACCAGGTTTGTGATTGGATTCAGGATTTCCTAGAAGAAAGAACACAACATGTCATTCTTAACGGTTCAAAATCTGCAGATGTAGAGGTAATTTCGGGAGTACCGCAAGGAAGCGTGATTGGACCTTTATTGTTTACAATATACATAAATGACTTAGTTGACAACATCGGTAGCTCCGTGAGGCTATTTGCAGATGACACGGTTGTCTACAAGAAAGTAGCAACATCAGAAGACTCGTACGTACTCCAGGAAGACCTGCAGAGGATTAATGCATGGTGCGACAGCTGGCAGCTTTCCCTAAACGTAGATAAATGTAACATAATGCGCATACATAGGGGCAGAAATCCATTCCAGTACGATTATTGGAAGCGGTAACGACCGTAAAATACTTAGGAGTTACTATCCGGAGCGATCTGAAGTGGAATGATCACATAAAACAAATAGTGGGAAAAGCAGGCGCCAGGTTGAGATTCATAGGAAGAATTCTAAGAAAATGTGACTCATCGACGAAAGAAGTAGCTTACAAAACGCTTGTTCGTCCGATTCTTGAGTATTGCTCATCAGTATGGGACCCTTACCAGGTTGGATTAATAGAAGAGATAGACATGATCCAGCGAAAAGCAGCGCGATTCGTCATGGGGACATTTAGTCAGCGCGAGAGCGTTACGGAGATGCTGAACAAGCTCCAGTGGCGGACACTTCAAGAAAGGCGTTACGCAATACGGAGAGGTTTATTATCGAAATTACGAGAGAGCACATTCCGGGAAGAGATGGGCAACATATTACTACCGCCCACATATATCTCGCGTAATGATCACAACGAAAAGATCCGAGAAATTAGAGCAACTACGGAGACTTACAAGCAGTCGTTCTTCCCACGCACAATTCGTGAATGGAACAGGGAAGGGGGGATCAGATAGTGGTACAATAAGTACCCTCCGCCACACACCGTAAGGTGGCTCGCGGAGTATAGATGTAGATGTAGATGTAGATGTATTACAGAGGGTAGCTAAACTCTCACCGAACACGCTGAGCTACCGTGCCGGCTCCACTGAGCTTCCGCCGCTTCACGGTAAAAATGGCAAGGCACAAGTACATATTTGACGACCGAATCTGTCTTGAGATTTTCTCAGTAATGCTTGGGAAGTACGCGCTACTGATCGCACATTTGTTGTCCTAATGGAGTACTGCGAGTGTAGGAAGTTTGAAGTAAATCCGCGTCCCACAGGTCGTGGGCCTCCCCTTGTGAGTGCACGGCAGCAGTGATCCGGTTCCGCAGATCGTTCAGAGTGGTTGGTAGAGGCGGGACAAACAGCTTCCTTCACGTAACCCCGTAAGAAATAGTCGCTGGGTGTAAGGAGATCTCGGTGGCCAGAAGTGCAGAGCCAGGTCCCCTGCGACCGTTCCAGCGCTAAGGACAGCAGTCATTCAAAAAGCCTCCTACATCACGGTGTCAATGGGGCAGAGCTCCATCCTGTTGGAAAATAAAGTCCTGGGAATCTTCCATAGCTTAAGGGAACAGCCACTATTCCAATATGTCCAGGTACGTGATTCCCGTTACAGTTCTTTCCGCAAAGAAAAATGGACCACAAACCTTTGTACGGGATACGGCACAGAAAACGTTTATCTTCGGAGAGTCTCTTCGTGTTGCAATGGTGAATGTGGATTTTCCAAACTCCATTCGCGAACATTGTGTGTTGACTTCTCCACCAAGGTGGAAGGTCGCTTCACCGCTAAAAATTAAACGCTGTAGAAATTCGTCATCCTCCATCTTTGCTAGCACCTAACCACAAAATTTGAGACGCTTATGATTGTCGTTGGGGTTGAGAGCCTGTACAAGTTGTAACTGATACGGCTATTACAGCAAACAGTGTCTCAGAACTCTCCATACAGTTGGTTGGTGTATTCCATGTTCTCGACTGGCTCTATTGGTAGACTTGCTGGGACTGCGCACAAAACGTTGTCGAATCCGTCGGACATTACCCTCTGACACAAGCGGTCGGCCTGTGCTTTTTCCTTTGCACACACTCGCAGTGTGTTTAAAGTGCTTGAACCAACGGCTAATGCTTTTGCGAGATGGTGGCTGGATACCGAATCTGGTACGAAATGCCCGCTGCACTGAAATTTGCGACTCACCCTTCGCGACCTCAAGAATGCAGAAAACCTTGTGTTCCACAGTCGCCATCTCAGTCACAACTGACCGTGAAACGGAATGACGGCCATACTGCCGCGCGAACTCTACCGGACGCTTCTAAAACCATCACCGCCCGCCCCCCCCCTGCGCAAAAACTTTCAAATTTCCTCTTTTCATTGGTATAAAGCGTGTTCGTTTTGGCTTTGTACTTGAATACATGCGAATTTATGAAAATGGATCCATCATTTAGAATAACCCTGTATTTTTATTACGCCTTACCGATTTCGACAGATCAATCTGTCATCTTCAGAAGCCTACAAAATTAAGGATATCACAAATCTTTAGATCTTAGCTATACATTTATCCTAAGTGTAGGAAGTATACTGCATAAACGCGTTACACCAATACTAAGTTTCCGTTGCATACTTCTTACGTTCAAATGTGTGTGAATTCCTAAGGGACGAAACACCTGAGGTCATCGGTCCCTAGTCTTACACACTACTTTAACTTATGCTAAGAACACACACACCCATGCCCGAGGGAGAACTCGAAACCTCCGGCGGGAAGGGTCGCGCAGTCCGTGACATGGCGCCTCGAACCGCGCGGCCGCTTCGCCTGGCATACTTCTTGTACTTCACATAAACGTATGGATCTAAAGATTTACTCCGACGTGACAAATTATGGGGTACCACCTAATATCGTCTCGGTGCAGCATTAACAACAACTCGTTGGAAGTCCCCCTGCAGTTATATAGACCCATGCTACCTCGATAGCCGTCGTTAACTACGGAAACCTTGACGGTACTGGACATTGTCCACGAACTGACCTCTCGATTATGTCCCACGTCCGATGGCTGTCCAATTCATTCGTTCGAGTTGTCGAAAATGTTCTACCAACCAATCACGCATTGTCACCCATAAAAGTACCATCGTTGTTTGGAAACATGAAATCTATGAATGGCTGGAAATGGTATCCAAGTATCCGAACACAACAATCATTCCCACGCACTTGTCGGTTCAGTTTGACCAGAGGACCCAGTCCAGTCCAGTCCATGTAATCACAGCCCACATCATTGTGGAGCCACCACCAGCTTGCCCAGTGCCTTGTTGACAACTTGGATCCATGGCTTTGTAGGATCTGCACGACACACTAACCCTACCATCACCTCTTACCAACTGAAATCTGAACTCATCCGACCATGTCACAGTTTTTCCAGTCGTCTAGGGTCCAACCGATATGGTCACGAGCCCAGGAGAGGCGCTGCAGGCGATGTCGTGCTGTTAGCAAAGACACTCGCGTCGGTCGTCTGCTGTCGTAGCCCATTAACGCCAAATTTCGCCGCTCTGTCCTAATGGATACGTTCGTCGTGCGTCCCACATTGATTTCTGCAGTTATTTCATGTAGCGTTGCTTGTCTGTTAGCACTGACAGGTGACGAAAACGACGCTGCTTTCGGTCGTTAAGTGAAAGTCGTCGGCCACTGCGTTGTCCTTGGAGGGAGGTAACGCCTGGAATGTGGTATCCTGACACTGTGTACCACGGAATTTTGAATTCAATAACAATTTTCGAAATGGAATGTCCCGTGCATCTAGATCCGACTACCATTCTGCGTTCGAAATTATTACTTCACGCCGCGCGGCCGTAATCACGCCGGAAAACTTTTCACATGAATCACCTGAGTACAAACACCAGCTACGCCAGTGAACTTTGTTTTTATACCTTGTGCACGCGATACGACCGCAATGTGTATTTGTGCATAACGGTATCCCATGACTCGTCCCCTCAGTGAATAATAACCCTAATTTTGTAGCCTCTGAAGATGGCAAATTGATTTGTCGAAACCGGTAAGGCGTAATAGAAATATATTTTTAACTAACGACTGGATTTTATCCTGAAGAAAATTATTCAGTTTTGATTGGACGGCCCGTCACATCGCACAACAATATAGAGTGTAGAGGAGGAGAGAGGAGAGATACGGCATGTTTCTTTGTAGTTATGCACGACAAGATCCTACAGCGAGCACGGTCTAGTCCACATTTTAAACAGTCAGAGTGCCTGCTCTGGTACGGTGGAGAGGCCATAAACAGAGGCGCCCAATGTAATCTCACTCAACCACAATGGGAGGAAAGACTGAGCTAATGGCCTACATCTCACATCAAAACGATTTACTTCGCAGGCGTACAAACGTTACCGAGAATCGCTATACTACTATTGCGACTATTACCGACAGACTGCACACAGGAATACACAGAGAATACGAGAGGGATACGATGACGCATCCCAACGAAACAACAGTTTCACTCACACCGAAAATTAAAAGAAGGACGTATGGTTAAAATCTAAATCAGTCTTGTGTGTTCATCTTTTTTATCTTAAATCATTCATTTTGGCAACTACATTGTTAACGGCATAATATCTTTTTCCTGCGGAACACAATCTTACTTTAAGTGAAAGACTGAAATCAAATTTTTGTTGGCCCTAGATGCCGTTGGAAACGCCACCTGCAACTGTGACATGCACCGCTTTAGCCGTTTAATTACGTAGATAATGTCTTCACACGCAGACAGGACGAACGATGATACGCTCCGTTCGGTGCGGCAAGAAAGCTGCTGCGAAATTGGTCTGCTCACAGCGCCTTACCCCTTCCCTCCCTCGCACTCCGGTCTTCTTCTCCCCCCCCCCCAAACCCTCTACACTGATCCCCTCCACAGCACTCTCCCCACAAAGGCCTGTCTCCCGTGGGGACAAAAAGGCGTGGCAGCAGCCCCGACAAAAGCCGGGCCGCCGCCGCCGCCACTATCGATCTATCGATCACGCCAGTCTCGGTTCGAGGCTTCTCGCCCCCCAACACCCCAAAGATAGGAAGTGCATTTCCTCACACAATCCGTCTCTCTAACCTCGTCGGACTTGACACGAAAGCAGTTAAAGCATATCTCATTTCACACACTTAACCAAAGTAAGGAGGGCTTTTACGAGGAAATACTGACAACTCTTGTGGCGCGGGAAGGTGTGTCAAGGTTAAAGCAACAACAAAAGCCCCAGGGCGTGGTCCACTACCGGAATCAAACAACCCCCACCTCTTGTTCCTTTTTCCTTCTAAGTTGTTGGTCGGTTCCTTTTCAGGGTTCTGTAACTCAATCGAGAAAAAGTGAACTCTTACAGGATCATTCTGTTGTCTGTATGTATGTCCAAAACACTCCGTCAGGAACGGGCAGACGTATCAAGTTAAAATTTACGTCACATTAATGTCACCGATTCCTTTGCGATGCACGAAAGTGAAGCGTCTAAGTCAGTGCAATCAAGACATACGGCTATTTATGTCACACATTTTGATACTCGCTAATCCACTCACTGAAACCTAGAGAGTACTTCTATTTGACGTAGAATCATTATATGTGGCAAGAAATACTTTCACTGTACAAGTAAAGGCAAAAAGAATCAGAAAATTGGGAATGTGCAATTATACCACACGAAAAAATATTTCTTTGGTCATTTGTTACATGACTTCAAACTTGAAATTAAAACAATCTCGGAAGTCAACCTCGTTAACAGGCAAAAATCGTCGACATCCTCTATTTCCGGAATGGGTGAACTGTCTATATAAGTTGGTAAGATTAAAAAAAAAAAAAAAAAACTGAGCACTATTGGACTTAACATCTGAGATCATCAGTCCCAGGATTCGAACCTGCGACCGTAGCGGTCACGCGGTTCCTGACTGTAGCGCCTAGAACCGCTCGGCCACCCCCGCCGGCGCGCCTCGCCAATTTTATTTCCTTACGAGGACAGGTCTTATATACTTCGGAAGTAGCACAAACTTGGATTGTCGCATTTTGAGATGTGGAAAAGAAACAAGAAACAGTAAAACGCAGCCGAAGATATGGTAGACGAAATATACATTAATGTCTTCACTTTTGTCGTTGAAGTCTGCAGGTACTTTTATATAGCTCGTTTGAATGTGTTTAATAGTATTTTGCTAGTGATAATTTGACTCTCAGTTTCACGCAAAAACATTCAGTTTTAGAGTATCAGGGACCTTGTCTGTGGCAGTTTCGATAGACACTGTTGCTATTTCACTGAAGTTATCACTCTTATTACTACCTCGGAACAAGAAAAAAAGATCTTAGCAAACCGACCTCACAACCTGCTCTGTCAAACAGATGAACGTTCCTTTCACCCTGTCTCTGAGCTTACGTGGTGGCGCGCGAGACAATTACGCAATATCCGTGGACTTAATGGGTAACCTTTAGTGTCCTGGCCGGATCAATTCTCTGCGCTGCTACACGTGTAAAATAAGACTCGCCTGCCTGACTATGGTGCAAGAGACAGGGTTAAACTTCGCACTACTCCGAAGTCAATACCTAATGTTATGCTGCCACCCATCTACTATGAGAACGATTTCGAGATCCGCCATTCACACTTCGCCTCCGATTCGATCCTGAGAACGCCAACAGATTTTCTCCACGACAACAAAGCAGGAATAACGTTCAAAGACAAGTGGGGAAAAAACAACGCAAAATAGCAAAACGAAATTTCCACGGTGGCGAATATACGAGAGCCTTCCGTGAAACGGAAACCGTGTAAAAATGAAAAAGGTTTTATCTGCAACATTTCGCTACGTCTTCCAGCTGCTCCTCAACATAGTCGCTGCTCCGACTCCCACACTATTCGTAGTGTGGTACCAACTTTCCAGTACCACCGTCATAAAAAGCTACGGCCAATTCCCTACGCTGGTCTGCAGCTCGTTGTCTGTGCCAAAGTGGTGTCCTAATAGACTCAGGTGACAAAAGCCAAAGTCATTATCGTGTCGGACCTCCTTTTGCCCGACTTGGTGCAGCAACTGTATGTGGCATCGACTCGAAGTCGTTGGAAGTCCCCTGCAGAAACACTGATCCATGCTGCCTCTATAACCGTCCCTTTTAGCGAAAGTGTTGCCGGTGCAAACTTCTGTGCACGAACTGGCGTCTCAATGTTCGATGGAATTCATGTTGGGTGATCTGAGAGGCCGAATCATTGGCTCGAATTGTCCAGAATGTTAAAAACAAATCGCCAACAACTGTGGCCCGTGACATGGCGCTTTGTCATCCATACAAATTCCATCATTGTCTGGAAACATGGAGTTCATGAATAGCTGCAAATGGTCTCCAAGCAGCCGAACATACATATTTCCAGTCAATGGTCGGTTCAATTGGTCCAGACGACTCAGTCCATTCCACGTAATCAAAGCCCACAACATTATGTAGCCGCCGCCTGTTTGTCCAGTGCCTTGTTGACAACTTGGGTCCATGGCGTTGCGGGGTCTGCGCCACACACTAAAACCACCATCAGCTCCTTACCAACTGAAATCGTTACTGATCTGACCAGCCCTCGGTTTTCCAGTCGTTGCGAGTCGAAGAGAGGCCCTTTTTTTTCACATGATATCTTACGAACCATGGATGAAGGGTATCAGACGGATGCCATATTCATTGACTTCCGGAAAGCGTTTGACTCGGTGCTCCACTACAGACTCCTAACTAAGGTACGATCATATGGGATTGGTTCCCAAGTATGTGAGTGGCTCGAAGACGTCTTAAATAATAGAACTCAGTACGTTGTCCTCGATTGTGAGTGTTCATCGGAGGTGAGGGTATCAGCTGGAGTGCCCGAGGGAAGCGTGGTAGGTCCGCTGTTGTTTTCTATCTACATAAATGATCTTTTGGATAGGGTGGATAGCAATGTGCGGCTGTTTGCTGATGATGCAGTGGTGTACGGGAAGGTGTCGTCGTTGAGTAGGAGGATACAAGATGACTTGGACAGGATTTGTGATTGGTGTAAAGAATGGCAGCTAACTCTAGATATAGATAAATGTAAATAAATACAGATGAATAAGAAAAAGAATCCTGTAATGTTTGAATACTCCATTAGTAGTGTAGCGCTTGACACAGACACGTCGATTAAATATTTGGGCGTAACATGGCAGAGCGATATGAAGTGGGACAAGCATGTAATGGCAGTTGTGGGGAAGGCGGATAGTCGTGTGGTTCACTGGTAGAATTTTGGGAAGATGTGGTTCATCTGTAAAGTAGACCGCTTATAAAACACTAATATGACCTACTCTTGAGTACTGCTCGAGCGTTTTGGATCCCTATCAGGTCGGATTGAGGGAGGACATAGAAGCAATTCAGAGGCGAGCTGCTAGATTTGTTACGGGTAGGTTTGATCATCACGCAAGTGTTACGGAAATGCTTCAGGAACTCGGGTGGGAGTCTCTAGAGGAAAGGCGGCGTTCTTTTCGTGAGTCGCTACTGAGGAAATTTAGAGAACCAGCATTTGAGGCTGACTGCACTACAATTTTACTGCCGCCAATTTACATTTCACGGAAAGACCCCAAAGATAAGATAAGAGAGATTAGGGCTCGTACAGAGGCATATAGACAGTCATTTTTCCCTCGTTCTGTTTGGGAGTGGAACAAGGAAAGAGAAGATGCTAGTTGTAGTACGAGGTACCCTCCGCCACGCACCGTATGGTGGATAGCGGAGTATGTATGTAGATATAGATGTAGGCGATGTGCTGTTGGCAAAGGAATCGCGTCGTTCGTCTGCTGCCACAGCCCGTTAACGCCTATCCTAACGGATACGTTCGTCGTGCACCCCACATTGGCTGATCCTGTTATTTCACGCAGCGTTGCTTGTCTGTTAACACCGACACCACGCGAACGCCGCTGCTTTCGATCGTTACGTAAAGGTCGTCGGCCACTGCGTTGTCCTTGGTGAGAGGTAATGTCCGAAATTTTCGGCACACGATTGACACTGGATCTCGGAATACTGAATTCCCCAATGATTCCTAAAATGGAATAACCCACGCACCTAGCTCCAACTACCATTCCGCGTCCGAAGTCTGTTAATCCACGTCGTGTGGCTATAATTACGTCTGAAACCTTTTCGCATGAGTCGTCAGAGTGGAAATGACAGCTCCGCGCATGTACTGCCCATTTATACGTTGTGTACGCGATACTACCGCCATCTGTATATACAGGGTATTACAAAAAGGTACGGCCAAACTTTCAGGAAACATTCCTCACACACAAAGAAAGAAAATATCTTATGTGGACATGTGTCCGGAAACGCTTACTTTCCATGTTAAAGCTCGTTTTATTACTTCTCTTCAAATCACATTAATCATGGCATGGAAACACACAGCAACAGAACGTACTCTTCAAATCACATTAATCATGGCATGGAAACACACAGCAACAGAACGTACCAGCGTGACTTCAAACACTTTGTTACAGGAAATGTTCAAAATGTCCTCCGTTAGCGAGGATACATGCATCCACCCTCCGTCGCATGGAATCCCTGATGCAACCCTGGTGAATGGCGTATTGTATCACAGCCGTCCACGATGCGAGCACGAGGAGTCTCTACATTTGGTACCGGGGTTGCGTAGACAAGAGCTTTCAAATGCCCCCATAAATGAAAGTCAAGAGGGTTGAGGTCAGGAGAGCGTGGAGGCCACGGAATTGGTCCGCCTCTACCAATCCATCGGTCACCGAATCTGTTGTTGAGAAGCGTACGAACACTTCGACTGAAATGTGCAGGGGCTCCATCGTGCATGAACCACATGTTGTGTCGTACTTGTAAAAGCACGTGTTCTAGCAGCACAAGTAGAGTACCCCGTATAAAATAGCGTGCTCCATTGAGCGTAGGTGGGAGAACATGGAGCCCAATCAAGACATCACCAACAATGCCTGCCCAAACGTTCACAGTACTGTAGAGCAATGAGTCGCATGTCAACACAAGCACCGAAGTCAACATTACCTTCCTTCAATTGGGCCGACTGGCGGTGAATCGAGGAAGTACAGCACATACTGACGAAATTAAAATGAGCTCTAACATGGGAATTATTTCTTTATTTGTGTGAGAGGAATGTTTCCTGAATGTTTGGCCGTACCTTTTTCTAACACCCTGTATGCACATCGCTATGCGATGACTTCTGCAACCACAGTCTTAGACGGCGGTTCATGTGGGCGAAAAAATATCTGAGGGAGCCAACTCTGGGCTGTACGGTGCGGAATCAAATATTTCCCATCGAAAACGCTGCAGCAGCGCCGTCGTTGCAGCGTGCGGCCGACCATTGTCACGAAGGACGACACGCAGTTATCTGAGCTGCATAAAAGCAGGCTTCACGGCTCAGCATGCGCTTCACACTTGGCGGGAGACATTACCTCTCGAAGCATGATTACGTGCTCACTGTGCGATCAGAATTGGAAACTACGACATGATGTGATCGTACAGGACGGACTGCGCAATACACCTGCGTAAAGCTACACGGGCTTTTACTGTGATTTTAATTTCGCGACTGACTGGAGAGGCTCGCCAGGTCCGTCTCGGTCAGTGCGTTTAGAACAAGTTGCGACTTTTGACAGTTCAATACGCAGCAAGTAAGGAAAGCGCGTGCTGGCCGCATCAGCAGGGGACCGCAGTATAATGCCACACCTACTCGGCGCGGCGTTGCACTGTGTGAAGAGCAAGTCGGCCAAGCTCAAAAGATTTTAAAGAAACTGTTCGATAATAAACTCTCATTCTCGCACATCTTGTAGTTTAATTGGTCACCTTCATGCTGAACCGCCTGTCATTTAGGTAGTTATTCATAGTTCCACAGTTATTGTGATGTTCCGATAGTAGGTAAACTGCTGCAAGAAATTCTTAGTTTGCGGTGAGAAATAGGTATCGTTGTGAATTTGTGTTTGCTGCGTGTTAGGTTACGTGTTGCTGCGTATTAAATGTAGATAACGGATATAATTATTGTTTTAACCTGGAAGGGTATAGCTGTTTCCAATCTCGAGAAAATCGAATTTATGTAAAGCGCTCCGTCATGAACTAAAAATGGCTCTGAGCACTTTGGGACTTTATTTAACTTCTGAGGTCATCAGTCTCCTAGAACATAGAACTACTTAAAGATAACCAACCTAAGAACATCACAACACACATCCATGCCCGAGGCAGGATTCGAACCTGCGACCGTAGCGGTCGCGCGGTTCCAGACTGTAGCGCCTAGAACCGCTGGGCCACGCCTGCCGGCGCTCGTGTGAAAACCAGAATGAAATATTCATACATTCCTCATACCTCTCAAATGTTTGAGATATCGAAACACGATTTTAGCACATGACAGTGCGCAGGGACACAAGTGTTTTGCCACATGACTAATATGCAAAACGTCCGTATCTACCGCGATATTCAAGCGACAACAGATTTTTCGGTGAAATAATGTAATTATTGAATGCCATCGATAGCTGATCAAACGATAACTGCTGTGGGTTTTGAAACAATATAAGCGAAGGAGTTTTATTTTTGTACTGACAATGGACTGTTTCACGAACTAATCACTTGACTTGCACTCAGTTGTTTAACTTTACACTATTTCAAGATTCCGTCGCAATTTCAGCTGAATTAGAATGTTTTTGAGATGAATATTTCTAAACTTAACTGTGTTTTGGCGAAAAAGCAGGTTTTAACATGGCAACAAGAGAAGTTACGCATTTCTCAAAACACGTCACAGTCCTCCATGAATCAATGTCTCCTTAATTACCTTCTCAGTATGGCTAATAACTCTAACATTTACAGTGACTTCTTTTGTCGGAGGAAGCCTGATTAAGCTATTTCCTTTACCATTAGCCAGTTCGTCGACCTGGTAGCGTGAAGTTTTGGCTTAGCACTACAACTTCATTAACTTAGTCTTATACAGCTTCAACTTTATCTCACTGAATACTTTTTTCTGTATCTAGAGCAAAATATCCGCTTTCGTCCACTGCATTGTTGGAGCTTTATGCACCACAATAGAGTGGTATGGCGTTTTGTTCTTTAGTACTGTCTAATGTTTTGCAGCAGAACGTTATCTCCCCAGCCAGTGAACGTGTTCTTAAATAACACTTTTATTGCAAATCCCATATTCAGATGTACCGCACGTTATTAATGCGCCGCCAACACAAAACACTTGTTCACAATACCTGACGATTACAGAACACTTCAATGCCAGAAAATACTACATTAAGAGCGCCGACGAACGTTGGTGCATCTAATGCGTGACACCACGTCGTACTATCTATTAGAGGTGGCAAAAAATAACGTAACTGATAGAAATAACCGGTTACTGAGAAGTAACGGTTACTGCGATAACCGTTCCTGATTCTGGCAGTTATTTCAATAACTGTTTAGTGTCAACAGTGCCTCGCGCCATCTGTTGACCGAAGATCGTACTGCGCATTTGGAAGGCGTTCTATAGACCATGGGAATAACTGTGAGACTGCGCGCCATCTGTTGATAAGAACTGTGTACTATTTCGTGGGCCTTCGTTACTTTTAGCATAAACAATTAAATAAAGTTAATGTCCGAGCCGTTGCTGATAGGAGCTGCAGTACAGGCATTAACAAGTACGGTCGTTCCCTTAAGCCACCGCCTTACGTGTTAATTTAGCTTGGACGGGTAGTAGAAGGAAAGTTACTTAGAAATTCGAGCGACTATGGAAATAACTGTCAGAGACCGGTATTCTCCTCTGGCAGTTATCGTTATTGGCTCGTAGTTCTAGTTCTCTGGTAGTTATCGGGCTACCACCACAGATAACCTGGAAGCTGGTAACGGAATAACTGTGTGTCTAGACGTTCCTGACTCGGTGATTCCAGTTAAAGGTCGTAGTTCCAGGTGATATTTCCAGAGAGGATAGTAACTGGAGCGAACAAATATTTTCGTACTGCTACGGAAATAGCCGCTGGCCATCGCGAATGACAAATAACATGTCAGAAAGTATAACATAATACAGTGGAATATAATAATTATTATCCTCATCATTTGTCAGGAGATTGTCAAAATATGTGAATATATCACAGTAACTGCTAATATTTACAGAATTGGTACACTGACAGAATAAAACACAGTTACGTACTTTTAATAAATTTATCGTACACAGAATACCCGATCTTGACTGTTGCAACAAAGTGCTGTCAAAACTGAAATATAGTAGAATTTTTACCTAAGCTGGTCTATCAGTCTCTGTTACGATATTCATCTACAGAGTAGAAGGAGGGGTCAATGGAAGCGTCTGATTCCACCCGTCTGCTTCGACGTAAAGGTGTTGTGGTGTGTGAATGTCATTACGGCACGGTGTTTATGAGTTGGTTTGTTTGTGTGTGTGTGTGGGGGGGGGGGGGGGCTGTCTGTCTAGGTTGCAGTGCCGGAATTTGCTGGTGGTAATTTTTTGTTTTTCTAGCTGTGATGTTTTGTGTATTTATGATGTATTGAATGTGATTTAATTTATGTAGGGATGATTGATTTGTGGACTTTTGGGATTGTGGTTTTATTTTTCGCAGTTGTAGGTGTTGGTTTTTTGGCATCAGTAGCTGTGGTGGACCTATATAGCTCACCGGAAATGACCGATTCCCATTTTCATAGTTGTGTGTGTTGATGTTTTAGTATCGTCATCTGAGGTTGACCTATATAGGTCAAGGGAAATGTCTGATTCCAATTTTCGTACTTTTAGTTGTGGGTATTGGTGTTTTGGTATGGTCACCTATAGTTGACCTATATTGTTCAAGGGAAGTGTCCGATTCCTGCAGATTTTTGTTGGTGTAGCAGAATGCTGTAATTTTTTTTTCTTTTTGTTCTTCATTTTGTGTTTTGGGATCATGGTGTGTTTTTTTTACTAGCTTGTCCTCACCCTAAAACCCCCAACTTCTCGCAGTTGTCCCATTGGTTTGATTGTATTTTTGGTGGGAAATGTTATTGTATTATTTATATGTATCTTCGTGTTTGTTGCCATGTGTATGTAGTGACGTCATAGACACACTTAAAATAGCCATTTCCGGCATATTGATGACGGGTGGAATCAGACACTTCTGTATCAAATAGTCTTTCAAACACACTGTAAACCGTGACTTATCTGAAACCAAGTTTTTAATGGTTGCTGACTTGCTGGCAGTTTATTGAAAATGCATGTTCCTGAATATTGGACCCCTTTTGGACAAAGGTAAGTAATTTTAGGTCTTTATGTAGATTGCTGTTCCCATTTCTAGTACTGATATTATGTATTAAGCTATTGGTTGGAAATACTTGTAACAAATTTCATAAAGGAATAAATATACTAGGAAGCAGTGGTTAGAATATAAAGTTCCGTGAACAGGTTCCTACATGATGTTCTTGAATTGATACCACAAACGATTTTTATTACACGCTTTTACATGCGAAAAACTTTTGCTACGTTTGATAAGTTCCCACAGAATATGCTCCCTTATGAAATAACAGAATGAAAAAAATGTGGTATGCCCTTCCCAACTGAATTTATTATCGAGTTGTAGTCCCAGAAATGTAACACTGTCAACCTTTTCGATCTGCATGTCTTCATATGTTATAAACATGCTGTCGCTGGAGAAATCGAGCAGTTTGCAAATCTGACATAAAACTTGGATTAGCGTACTCACACTTTCCCCAATAGGACTAGCTTTTACAGCACAGGAGTAAACGAATCTGTCACATTACGTATATTTTTTGTTGTATTATAAGGCTGTACACTTCATTCTATTATGTGAGCAGCACAAGAAATTAAGCTTCGAATTTAACCTACAGTACTCAGTTTACATATTACTTCATACTTAAAAACGCACATTGTTAACATTTTACTTAAACAGTGCTTTGGCGAAGTTCCGCGTACTTTCTGTCGCAGCTGCGAAGATAATATTTCTAATAGCGACCGATAACCTACAAACATATAATATGAAACACTAATAATCGTTCTAACATCAACTAAAATGTACCCAGAGTTAATAAGCTAAGGTTATGACACGATTCATACGACATTCCTGCTATTTCACATTACTCGCAGTTATACTGATAACTAAACTGATGGATTCCAACTATGTCGTTATTTAACTGTCGGAGTTATCGGTATTCGCTAGCGAAAAATAACTTGGCAGTTATTAATAACGGTTATCAAAGAATAACTGGAACTGTGATAACGGTTACTCCAGAATAACCGTTTGGCCCACCTCTACCATCTATTCATGGTGTGGCAACAGGGCGCTTTACCAGCCGCACCGCTGGCGGCGTGGTAGGGAAAGCCGGCTCGCTATTGGTGTTACCTGGGCAACGGCGTCACGTCCCCCTCCAGTTAGCCGAACGTCAAATGTCGCAACTAATTTTAAACGCACTATAAAACGACAATCGTGCAACGAGATACCTGGCTCCACCACAAAAGTTTGGGGACTGCCTCAACAGCGTGCGTACTCTCGCTGAAGGCAACTCTCTCCCACAAAAACCATAAAATCGTGCCGGCTGGAGTTGCCGAGCGGTTCTAGGCGCTACAGTGTGGAACCGCGCGACCGCTACGGTCGCAGGTTCGAATCCTGCCTCGGGCATGGATGTGTGTGATGTCCATAGGTTAGTTAGGTTTAAGTAGTTCTAAGTTCTAGGGTACTGATGACCTCAGAAGTTAAGTCCCATAGTGCTCCGAGCCGTTTAGCCATAAAACGTTCAAGCACGCCATACCGACGCACGGGAAATAATCAGTCCTCTCAGCTTTCAGTGCTGGGAGCAACACTTCGTGGATTCCTAAGCATCCCGACTCAGAAATCAATACCACTCTCGAATCAGCATCTTCGCCTCCAGAGGGTCCAAGACTGAAAAAGCCGGTAGTGCTATTGACTGACTTCCGGAGTTCGCGAGCTCTTTGACCGTTACACGAAATTATTCCACTTTTATGCCTCCCAGCCAATCTGAATCACGAGCAGAACGTATGCATCTTCATTGACAATTCCGTGCTCCGGCTAATAGACTACCGCTTCCTGGCAGAACTTTTAAGAAAGTATCTGCGACACAATTTTCGCAAGGATGGCTGAGAGTGTTTAGTGTATCTGGGACGAAACTAAAATGAGCTCTAACATTGAAATTAAGCGTTTCCGGACACATGTCCACATAACATCTTTTCTTTATTTGTGTGTGAGGAATGTTTCCTGAAAGTTTGGCCATACCTTTTTGTAATACCCTGTGTGCACATCGCAGTTAAGATCCTCAGACGCCAGGAAGGCATCTGGCCCAGACGGTATCCCCGTAAGATTATATGTTGACTATGCTACAAATATAGCACCGGTCTTATCCATCATCTATCAGAGATAGCTGTAACAGCGGAAAGTTCCACGGGACTGGAAGAAGGCCCAGGTCATAGCAATCTATAAAAAGTGTAGAAAATCGGATGCACATAATTACAGGCCAATTTTAATGACGTCGATTTGTTGTAGAATCATGGAACATATTTTGTGTTCAGACATAATGACGTTTCTAGACTCTGAGAAGCTCATCTGCAGAAACCAGCACGGCTTCAGGAAACCGTGGTCATGCGAGACATAGCTGGCCCTCTTCGTGCATGATATACAACAGGCGCCAGATACCGGCTACCAGGTTGATGCCATATTTCTCGACTTTTCGAAAAGCGTTCGACTCAGTTCCGCACTGTCGCTTGCTCCAAAAAAGTGTGCGCTTACGGTCTAACCGATGACATATGCGGTTGGATAGAAAGTTTTCTAACACACAGGGAGCAGCATGTCGTCCTGAACGGAGTGACTTCAACAGAAACAAGCGTAACATGAAGGGTGCCCCAGGGCAACGTAATAGGTCCGCTGCTTTTTACGATTTACATAAACGATCAGGTTGATGGTACTGACAGAGGCATTAGACAGTTTGCCGATGATGCTGTAGTCTACAGGAAAGTAGTATCACACGTAAGTTGTGAACAAATCAATAAATCAATGACGATTTGCAGAAAATAAATGCGTGGTGTAATGACTGGCAGTTATCTCTCAATATTCGTAAGTGTAACCTACTGCGTATAATAAGGCGAAATTCCCCATTAATGTATGAGTACAAAATAAATACCCAGTCTTTGGCAGCGGTAACATCCGTCAGGTATCTGGGTGTGACAATTCGAAATGATCTAAAGTGGAATGAACAGATTAAACAAGTAACGGGCAAGGCGAACTATAGACTGCGGTTTATTGGTAGAATCCTGATGCGATGCAGTCCTTCAAAAAGGAAATAGCTTACAACACGTTAGTTCGTCCAGTCTTTGAGTATTGTTCGTCTGTATGGGACTCTTACCAGTTGGGTCTAAGAGATTGAGAGGGTCGAAAGAAGAGCGGCAAGGTTCGTGACTTACATTTAACCATCGCTAGAGCGTTACAAATCTTATAAAAAGTTTGAAGTGTGACATGCTTGCAGATAGAAGACGCGCTAAACGGAAGGGGCTGCTCACTAAATTCCGAAATCCGTTCATCGCCGAGGTCGTGGAGCATATATTATTACCACGCAATGACCACCATTCAAAGATAACGGAAATTAGAGCTCGCACTGATGCGTTGAGGCAGTCGTTTTTCCCTCGCGCGATCCGCGAGTGGCACAGGGGGGTGGGGGGGGGGGGGTATGACTTTGGCGCGGATTGTGCCCTCCGCCACACACCGCTTGGTGGCTAGCGGAGTATATATATGTAGATGTAGAATTACCTACAGTGAAGCGGAAATTACTCGACCTTAAAACTCAACTTCGGCTGCTCGGATCGCCATCCGGTTTGGAGGATTAGGGAAAGACTGCATCATCTTCAGGCCGTGTGGCCGGAAACTTGCCGTTCAAATGACTACAATAGCACACGTGGACGGCGATGAAATGCCATGTTACAAAATGTTTCAATTAGGTACGAGTTTGAAGAATGGCAGAGCATGGAATGGCTATTGATTAGTAGAAGGCTGTACCTACACATATTGTGAAATTTCAAAATTCTTTGTCGTTAACGGTGAAGCTAATAGTGCCCCTTCCCCTTCCTAACCCGTTCCACCACCGGACTGCTTTTTTCTGATGTTCCCACAGCAGTCGAGCAAAATACAGGGTAGGGAAATAAAACATAGTTACAGTAACACTACAGCGATGTTTTTTCGTGTTTCAACTTATTTTCGGATAGAGACGATGTTTATTCGCTACAGAGTCAGTTTCGCGCCATTTCCCCACTAAGTTTTGCACTGGAGACTTTGCTGTAGGTTTTCTCGAAACACTTCCAGTCTCACAACGGAGCGAGGTGGCGCAGTGGTCAGCACACTGGACTCGCATTCCAGAGGACAACGGTTCAAGTCCTCGTCCAGCCATCTAGATTTACGTGTTCCTTGATTTCTCCAAATCGCTTGAGGCAAAGGCCAGGATCTCGCACAAACAGTTCGGCAGAAATTTTCCACGAATTGTGCTTGCCGCAACATTCAACAATGAACACGCGCTGTTTTATCGTGAGCACCATTTTGTGTTGCACTCGACTGGTCGCTAAATACTTCTCTTCCTCTCATAAGCGGAGCAGAAGTGCCATCACCGGATTTCCCAGGAACTTCGCTCAGTGCAAGAAGCGTCAAAATAAGCCAGCACGTGTGTCTACTTACGCATAGATACTCGACCGTTTCTGACGAAAAAAAAAAATCAATGTTTTCGAAATGCTCCATGGGCCTTTTACCGTGCGGCATCCCCAGACTAAATGGTGGCTGAGTGGTTATCGTCTCTGCTTCTTAATTCTGCGCCCCGCGTTCGAATCACTATTCTTGTTTTTATTTCTTTTATTTTTACTGTTTTCATTGATCTACACTACTGGCCATTAAAATTGCTACATCACGAAGATGACGTGCTACAGACGCGAAATTTAACCGACAGGAAGAAGATGCTGTGATATGCAAATGATTAGCTTTTCAGAGCATTCACACAAGGTTAGCGCCCGTGGCGACACCTACAACGTGCTGACATGAGGAAATTCCAACCGATTTCTCATACACAAACAGCAGTTGATCGGCGTTGCCTGGTGAAACGTTGTTGTGATTCCTCGTGTAAGAAGGAGAAATGCGTACCATCACGTTTTCGACTTTGATAAAGGTCGGATTGTAGCCTATCGCGATTGCGGGTTATCGTATCGCGACATTGCTGCTCGCGTTTGTCGAGATCCAATGACTGTTAGCAGAATATGGAATCGGTGGGTTCAAGAGGGTAATACGGAATGCCGTGCTGAATCCCAACGGCCTCGTATCACTAGCAGTCCCAACGGCCTCGTATCACTA